>NW_022196905.1:260166590-260181840 GCF_008632895.1 Mastomys coucha | reverse complement strand
CTCAACCACCAACCAAGGACTGCACATGGAGGGGTCTGATTGTTCAGGCAGCATGTGTATAGTAGAGTGTATTGTGTATAATTCGATCATCAATAGGAGGAGAGGACCTCAGCCCTGTGAAGGTTTTGTGCCCCAGTGTAGGGGAATGCCAGGGCCAGAAAGTGGGAGAGGGCGGGGTGGCAGGCATGGGGAAGGGGGAGGCAACAGGGGTTTGTTTTTGTTGTTTTTGTTTGTTTCTTTGTTTTTTGGAGGGGAAACTGGGAATGGAGAAATTTACATGTAAATAAAGAAAATATCAAAAAATAAATAAAAATAAAAATAAAGAGAAAGGGACTCCCAGAAGCAGCCAGTATCCAGGAGGAGCTATGCGCACACAGACAGCATCCTGGGAGAGAATCCCCCTGTTCCAACTTCATCCTATCTCTATCGTTAGTCTCTGAACTAGATGGATCATTGTTTTAAACCAAGGGTCATGAAAACTCCAGCTTTTGTGTGTGTGTGTGTGTGTGTGTGTGTGTGTGCTACCGTTGTACTTTGTTGTGAGTTTGTAACACAGCTGTGGCCATCCACTTAGGACATCCACAACTCTACATCAACACTGACGCTCTGATGAGCTAATTGAGCAGATCTATTAGACGCCTCATAGCTCACAAAGCTGAAGTCATTTGACACTTGAGTGACTTAAGATCTCACATAGCTCAGGCTGACTTTGAACTCCTGGTCAACCTGAAAACTGGGATTACAGGTGTGCGCATGCCCGGGCTGTGCTGGGGATCAAACTGGGGCCTTCTTGCATGCTCTGCTGATCAAGCTGATGACAACAGTGTGAGAGTCAGTGACTAGGCTGTGGGCCGGCCCTAACTGATGGCCACAGACCAGGGGGGTTATGCAATGGTAGTCTATTGCCCAAAGTTCTGAGTCTCAAAGTTCAAGGTTAAGGCCCCAGCTGACTCAGTTTCTCCCATGCCTCTCCCCGTGATTTCCAGTCATGGCCGCCGTTGTAGCTCGAGTCTTTGCCTCTGAATCCTGCAGTCAACCTCTTGCCAGTTTTTATTTCTGTGTCCTCTGTGGCCTCACTTTCTCTCCTCATTGTAAGCATCACCTGCATAGGCTCCTTAATTGTGGGAGACAGATTCAGCTTGGGTCAGTTAAAGCCCGAGGTCCATTCCTGGTCTGGGAACCCCAGTCAAGGAATAGTGTCTTGCCTTGTGACAGCAGGAAGAAAATGTGACTGCTCCCTTAGTGCAGCAGGAGAGAGGGCAGGACCAAGTCAGGATGTGCCACGGACGGGGTTTCTTGCGGGGGTCACCTGTTCCACGGGACTAGGGATTCTGGCCAGGTGGGCACGGAATTCGGCTTTGACAAACAGACTACACACGGGTGGTGTAAAATCTGAGTGTATTTCTTTAAAAATGACATGAGGCTTTTACAATCATTGCAAAAGAGAAATGAAAAATCTGGCAGCTCAACAGCTGAGGTACCTCTGAGGCTATCTGAAACATTCTGGGTCTAAAGCAGCAGCTATCTCCTCTGAACTGGTGCTGCATCCCCCGGGGCCCAAGCGCTCTGGGCCTGGGGGACTGCGAGAGATACATGAATCTGAGTCCTAGCCCATCTAAGTTCTAGTGCTAGTCCTGCATGTGAGTCCAAGTCCTTCTTCCTCCAGTCTTAGTGTTAGACTGAAGTCAAGTAGGCAAGCGACCCACACACACCCAGGTCAGCAGGGTCTGGTAGCTAGGTGTGAAGCAGGAGGAAGAGGGGTGGAGCCCTCTCTGTTGAGGTATTCTTATGCTAATTCTCTGGTTCTTGCTGGAGGCAGGCAGAGGAGAATCTCGACCTAACACTTTCAGCTAATGTCTTAGAGTGAGAGAAACCTTTCAATTACTCTCTAGTACTTAAAACATTAAACTAAGATAGTTAGAAACATTGGTGAAGGTCAGAAAGCAATGTCCGAATTTTCTCTTGCTAGCTGTAAAAAAATAATATCTTGGTGAGTTCCTAGCACACTAGTATGAGGACATATCTGGGCCACCTCTGAGTTTGGGGTGCCAGGCGACAATGTGGAGACAAGAGACTTTCCTTGAAGTTTACGCCTCAGATACCGCCTTCACGCAAAGGGTGCGTGACAAGGATGGGCAGTCTGTGGATGGTATGGTTGATTTCAAGTTGACAGGGATGGGATGGTGATGATGGTGGTGATGATGGTGATGATGATGGTGATGATGGTGATGATGATGGTGATGATGATGTGGTAGTTTGAATATGCTTGGCCCATGGGAAGTGCTACTATGGTAGGTGTGGCCTTGTTGGAGGAAGTGTGTCACTGTGTAGGCAAGCTTTGGGGTCTCCTGGTACTCAAGCTCTGACCCAGTGCAGAAGAGCCAGTCTTCTCCTGTTTGCCTTTGGATGAAGATGTAGAACTCTCAGCTCTGCCTGTACCATGCCTGCCTGCATGCTGCCATGCATCCTGTCATGATGATAATGGACTGAACCTCTGAACCTGCAAGCCAGCCCCAATTAAATGTTGTCCTTATAAAAGTTGCCTTGGTCATGGTGTCTCTTTACAGCAATGGAAACCCAAAGACAGGAGGTATGGTGGTGATGATGATGATGGTGGTGATGATGATGATGATGGTGATGATGATGATGGTGGAAAACTACCCTTATGTAACCCGACTGTAGTCAGCAATTTACATTTGCTGTCAGATTTAATCCTAAAACAACTTTATGGAGCAGGTATTATATTGTTGTTGTCATTGTTGTTATTTTTCCCATTTATAGATGAGGAATCTTGAGTCTTAGACAGGTCGAGTCATTGGCCCGAGGTAGACATTAGCAGACAACAGACAGCACCGCACAGTTTTGTATCTGCCAGCTTCCTTCTGTCTCCTGCATCTCTTCTCTGGGAAAGGTGAATTGTTACATAGTAACTGCCCATGGAAGGGCCACCCAGGTTAGGGAATTGCATTTTATCTTCAGGATCCCAAGCCCCATACAATCTACTTTTGTAACCCACTTTCTGTTCCTCCCAGACAAAACCATGAACCTGAATTAGTGATCTTTGCTTTTTCCTGTCATTTAACAACCTGGGCTGGTTAGCTTCCTCTTGCTTGCTTCCGAACTTCATGTGAATGGGATCATGCCAGACCCATCCTTTCTGCCCTGCATGGTGCTTAGGATTCATCTGCACAGCTGCACTTCTTGTCTTGAATAGACATCTGTTTCCACTTTCTAGGGCCGAACTACTTGGCTGGGGAAAAAAAAACAAACAAACAAAAAACTACTATAGCCTAGTACCTGAGGCAGTTAACGTTATCAAATGTAAAGGTTTGTTTAGTAGCTCTTGATGTTAGAGTCTCAAGGGTATAACGCCTGCATCAGCTCAGCTTGGGGGAGGACCCTGTCTCTCAGCAAACGTGCGTGTCTATGTGTGGAAGAGTTCACATCCCCAGATGTGGAGTTAGAGACACTGGGCCCCATAATCCACCTCCAAAGAGTACAGTCAAGGACTGTCCACAGGGCGTCACCTGCCAAAGGTTCTGCGGCTTCCCAACAGCCTCACCTGGGCACTGAGCCTTCAACCACAAGAGACCCTAGGGAGAGGACGAACACTCTGCTGCAGCTGTGCTGCTCAAACCACTCCCATGATCTTCCCCCGAGTGCCCTGCACACATTCACACTGGGGTTCACCTCTAGAGCCAAGGGAGAACCGGGCCAGGCCGCTCCCTCCTTCTGAGCGCCAGCAGCACACCGGACCACGTGGACCACTTTGTCATGTGACTGTCTTTTAATTCATGGTCTCGTCCACTCACGCAGGGAACGGAGAGCCTGGCCAGGTGGACCTGTCACGTGACGCTGAGCTCCGCGCCTGGCACAGATGATTTTGACTACATGGTGATGAGCAAACAAACCAGCAAGCAGCCTGCAACCCTGAGCACAGACGGAACTGAAGCTTGATGTACAGCGAAGGGCACAGCTCAAGGTAATCTGCAGGCTGCTTCTGATCCACGTTCTCTACTTGCTAGACTCCAGCTGGTATCTCCAACACGACACTTGGGGACACAACGTACGAACCGTGGGGGAGACTCTGGGGGCCCTGTTCACCCCTCCTGCTCAGCAGATGGTGTGGGGGACATAGAAGCCATCTGAGGAACCGCCTCCCTGCCATTGCTCCTGAACACGTTACTTTTACGTAGCCCTCCTCCCTGCTCCCACGGCCCATCAGTGTGATGAGGACCAGCAATCGGGGGGGGGGGCGTGGGCCGGGGGCGGGGGTCTGCATCCCGCTCTCCTGTCTCAGTGGATCAGCTCCACCTGGAGGAGGGGCCGGAAAGAAGAAACTGAGGAGTACCAAGGCTCATCACACACGTGGAAGGGCTGGTCCAAGAGACAGCTTCAGGAGACGGTGGCTGCTGCAGTTTGCAAGGCGGAAATCAAAATGGTAGACTGAGGCCTGGCTGGTGCAGACCGGCTCCATCAGACGATAAAGCACCCAGAGGAGCTCACAGCCATACTCTTCAGGGAGAGCACCCCTCCCCCAACTCCCTGAATTTAGGATGACATCTGGCTCTCTCAATATGCCCCCTGCCTGCTCCTTCTGCTTTTCAACTCCTGTACCCTCCTGGCTCCAGCCAGCTTCTGCCTTCTTTTACTGGGTTCCTTCTATTGGATTCAGGATTTGGCTTGTCGCCCTCTTCCTCCAGGAAGCCTGCCCACCCTTTCTACCTCTACACCCCTCCTGCCCAGTATCTCCATATCACAGCACAGGGTTCCCTGAATGGCCCAGACTGGTCACATCAGCATCTGCTGTGGGAGACCCAAGACACAACCTGAGTCTCCAGTGTTCACATCTGGCTCCAACTCTGGGGTCCATCTACTCCAGATGTTTAATGACTGTGTTTGAACCTCTGAGAAGGAGAAGCTGACAAGAGAGGGAGTGTGGGGCTGAGAACTGCCCCCTCCCTGTTCCAGATCTCTCCCCATCTTGCCTTCTGCATCCACAACCTGAATGGTACGTCTCCCGTTCCCTGTCTATCTCCTGAGCTGTTTACCAGCTCTTCAGGACAAAAGTGCTGGAATCCAAGACCTTTAGGCAAACACAAGTCATTCAGACTTCTTTCTCTTCAGTTCACAGGCTTGGTGGGCTTTACCCAGGATTCATACCCTGAGTTCATCAGTACTGGAAGCCAGCGAGCAGACCTCTGAAAGAACAACCAAAGTACACTGACACCAACAGCCGATTGGGCTTCAGTCCCTGGGGTTTTTATGTCAGTTGCTTTGTTGAGATGTTGCAGCCTTTTGGTTTTTGTTGTTGTTGTTTTGTTTTTTGTTTGTATTTTTGTCCAAAATTTGATACAAACTAAACAAATCTGAGAAGAGGAAATTTGTTTTGTTTTGTTTCTTTGTTTTTCCAGACAGGGTTTCTCTGTGTAGCTCTGGAGGTCCAGAAACTTACTCTGTAGACCAGGCTGGCCTCAAACTCACAGAGACCTGCCTGCCTCTGCCTCCTGAGTGCTGGGATTAAAGGCCTGTACTACCACTGCTAGGCGAGAAGAGAATTTTTTTTTTTAAGATTTATTTATTATATGTAAGTACTGTAGCTGTCTTTGGACACCCCAGAAGAGGGCATCAGATCTCATTACTGATGGTTGTGAGCCACTATGTGGTTGCTGGGAATTGAACTCAGGACCTTTGGAAGAACAGTCAGTGCTCTTAACTGCTGAGTCATCTCTCCAGCCCCAGAAGAGAAAATCTTAACTGAGAAAATGCCTCTTTAATGTTGGCCTGTAGACAAGGGGCTAGAAAGATGGCTCAGTGGTTAAGAGCGTTGGCTGCTCTTCCAGAGGTCCTGAGTTCAATTCCCAGCAACCACATGGTGGCTCACAACCATCTGTAATGGGATCTAGAGCCTTCTTCTGGTGTGTCTGAAGACAGCGACAATACACTCACATATATAAAGTAAATAAATCATATATATGTATACACACATACACATATACACACACATATAGGCTTGTAGACAAGTCTGTAGGGGGGCATTTTATTGATGGGGATGGCCCAGTCCACTGTGTGCAGTGCCACCCCTGGACAGATTGTCCTGGGTTCTATAAAAGCAGACTGCAAAAGTAATGGGGAGCAAACCAGTAAGCAGTGTTCCTCCCTGGCTCCTCCCTCTATGCTTCATCTTCAGCTCCTGCCCTGACTTCCTTGGATGATGGAAGTGTAAGCTGAAATAAACCCTTTCCTTCCCAAGTTGATTTTGGACATGTTGTTTATCACAGCAATAAAACCCCTAACTAAGACAGATGTGATTCACATGCTGTATTATTGGCTGCCTATTGAGTGGGTGCCATTGATGTTTATAGTGATTCATACAGTGTGAGCCACTATGTCACAATCCTTAGTTAGCCCTTCTATAAACCTAGACAGAAATGAACAGCCCATCCCTGTGCCCCTCCTCCCCATTCTGAGAGCTTACCACTCTGCCTTCTGAACACTTCACGTAAGTGGCTCCACTGAGTGGCACCTGCTCTGGACGCCTGGCGTCTTTCACTCAGTACATCGCTGAGTTTCATCTGCACTGTGCATGTGTGCTCCACTCCTTCTGTGGGCTGCATAGCATCCTGTCATTTGAACAAGTTGCTCTCTCCTTCAGGTGGCTAGAGTGTGCCATTTGCCAACCATGAGGACATAGTGTGCTGCCTGTCCGTTGTATATGCATCCCTTGGAGGCAGGATATTTGGCTGTCTCTGCTTCGAGGTTGCCTTCAGGGGTATGCATGTGTCTTTGCACTGACACCGGACTTTAATGTCTCTGGTGTGACCTGGGAGAGGAGTCGATGTCCCTATGACAACCTTGTGTGTTATCTCTTGAGATACTGCTCAGCAGTTTCCACCGTGGTTGCCCCATGATGCACGTGCACCAGCAAGATATGAGAACAGGGTGGTTCCTGTGTCTCTGGAACCTTCCATAGTCATTGTTGGTCTTTCCGATGATGGCTGTCCCTGCAGCTTGCAGCAGTACCTCTGTGATTTGTGTTTCCCTGGCAATCAGCCATTTTCTCTTCTCCTCATGTGCTTCCTGACCATCTGTGTGTCCTCACTAAAGACATGTCTGTTTAGGTCCTTCTGCTGCTGTGAAACACATTCCTTTGTATTTCTGCTGTGTCCTTTACACCATCTTTATTCACGACTCTCTCTGGATATATGATTGCAAAAACCTTCTATTTTGTGGGAGCTGTCTTTTCTATCCCCTCCCCCTAAATTTCTTTTTCTTTTTTTCTTTTCTTTTTGGTTTTTTAAGACAAGGTTTCTCTGGGTATCTCTCGCTGTCCTGGACCTCAGTTTGTAGACCAGACTGGCCTTGAACTCACAGAGCTCCACCTTCCTCTGCCTTCAGAGTGCTGGGATTAAAGGCATGTACCACTACTGCCTGGTCCTTTCTTGTTTTTGAGATAGGATCTTGATTTGTATTTCAGGGTGGCCTAGAAATCATAGCAATCCTCCTGCTTCAGTCTCCCCTCTCCTGGAATCACAGACAACTGATCTCTGCTTTCTTCATGACATTATTTGCAACAAAGTTTCCTCCTCCTCCTCCTCCTCCTCCTCCTTCTCTTCCTCTTCTTTAAGGAGTTTCTAAGTTAAACTGTATTTGTTTCCTGGATAGGCCCACTGTGCATGTGCCATGGTGTCCACGTGGAGATCAGAGGATAACTTGCAGGACCTGCTTCTTTCTTCCACTGTGAGTTCTGGGGATCCACTTGGATTGTCAGGCTTAGCTGTGAGCACCCTTACTTTCAAACCTGCTCGATATCCTGTAGTACAAGTTTGTACTTCATAGAAAAGCAAGGTGCTCTTCTCACTTAGGGGCTTCCAGAGGTCGCTGACCCACTCACTCTCCTTCATTCGATGATCTGTGGGTGCTTCTTGTCCTATGCTTCCTGGCCCCCCGTAACCTTTTCCCTCCAATAGCGCCAAGGCCTGGGAAAGCAGCTGCTTTAGAGAGGAGGAGACCTTTCGGGCCCTGCTCCTGCCCAGAGGAGCTTTTGAAAAACATGCTTGGCTCATGTTCTAATCAACCCAATCCTAGAATCTGTGAAGAAAAAAAAAAGACACCAAAAAGAAAATGAAAAAGTTCTGACAGCAAATGTTCACTCAGCATAGTGCCTTCCAGAACCTCCAAGGCGTTGCTAATCCAGAGACACTTCATAGAGTTAGGAGAACACTGCGCGCGCTTCCTGCGTTCCCTTCTTTCTGCTTTGCAAACTCTCCTGGCAGGTTCCTGAAGTCGGGCAAATTGTCTTCGGCCCAAATGATCAGTGACTTCCATCTTTCATCAGAAGCAGGAATGGCAGATTGTAAAAATCCTGTGGCTTGCTTAGTGCCTTGGAGCCTTGTCGGTCTGTACCTCATGCTTACTTACATGGTTAACTGCTTCCCTTCCATCTGCCTGTCTACTCGATGCTGGGCGCCAGTGTGGGAAGTAGTTATCTCCTGACTCCCTTGTGGAGGAGGAAGCTGAGGCTCAGAAAGGTTAAGCATTTGCCCAGGGTCACACAGCTAAGACTCAAGCTGGGACTGGAGCCTAGGCAACCAGCCTCTGGAGTCCATATGGCCTCACTTTGGGCAAAGTGGAAGGGATCAGCATGGGGGGGCTACACTGGGGTGGGGTGGGTGGCCCTGAAGAAAACAGGCCTCTTCTTCTTTGGGTCTCTCTCTGGTAGACAGAGTCAGAGAGGCTGGCCAGCTCTGGGATGTGCATACCAGCCACCACAGTTCCAAGGCTGGGGTTGGGGTGGGGCATGGAGTGGTGGAGGCTGTTCCTGTTCGTGTGGACATGTGCATCCAAGGAACACGTAGGGAACCCAATGAGCTCAAAGTCTTTGCAGCTGCTGAGACACGGAGGCAGGGGCGGCATCGTCCTCTGCTCTCCCCTCCCCTCCCCTCGATCCCAAACCTCGAGGTTTGGAATGAGAGTCTCCCAGCTTGCTCAAGTGATGCCAGAGTAGGCTAGCACAGACTGTGCCATTCAGTGGAGGCAGCCGTGGCCTGAGACACAGGGCAATCTCTGTCAGCAGAGCAACCGCTCCTTCTCCCAGGGATCCCAGGGGGAGGGGCTAGGTGCCGGGGAGGGGCTAGACTTCAGGGGGTGGGGCTAGAACTTGAAGGGAGGGACTGGACTTCAGGGGGAGGGACTAGACTTGGGGGGGTGGGATTATGCTTCGGGGGCGTGACTAGACTTCAGGGGCGGAGCTAGACTTCCCGGTGCTGATTAGGATAAGCGCTCAAGCTTGTGTGTGTCTGTCTCTATCTGTGTCTGTATGTCTGTGTGTCTGTGTGTGTGTGAGAGAGAGATGTTTGCTCTGAGGATCTGTACTACACTGGGCGTGTTGTCCAGGGAGGCAGTGGTGATAGCGGCTGGGACAGGAGATATGGAAACAATTATACACCAAAGTCTGCTGAGTAAGAGCCTCTGCGTCTCCTCTGTCAAAGCAGACAAAGTGGATATTTCCCCTGTGCTTGTAGAGGACAGTCATAGCTCCACCGTACCGAGGGACTGTCTCAAAGGCTCCCTTCCAACAGTTCTACATGATTTGTTTGCGTGGTGGGTGTGTGAAGGTCAGAGGGCAACCTGAGGAGTCAGTTGTCACCTTTCCCCATGTGGGTTCTGGGGAATCAAACTCCGATAGTCAGGCTTGGTGACAAGTGTCTTTACCCACCGACCCGCTTTGCCAGTACTTCTTCCACTAATTCTAAATGACCAATGTCCAGGTCAAAGGGCACAAGCACTTTGTACAGCTGCTGCCTGTTGTTCGTGGTCCACGCATGATAAACCAGCATGCCCCGCAGCATACAAACAGGCTTGGCTGGATCCTGTGGCTCCGTGGCTGGTTCTCTGGTCCTGCTGAGACCCAGGTTCCTGCATCGCTGAAGTCCACTCACAGACTGCACCCTAAGTGGCTGCTATTTGCTTGCCCAACACGGATAGCTTCTTTCCCACCACCTGTCGTTCAGGAAGCCCGGTGCAGGCGGCAGCCCAGAGCAGCATGTCAACAGCCAGGCCAGACACGTGGCTGCCAGCTCTTGGACACTGCTCACCTCCGGGCTCGGCTCTTGGACTCTCCATGATGCCTGAATCTCTGCCATCGGCTGCCGGTCCAGCCTGAGTACTTGTGTAGCCAATGACTGAACCTGACCAGCTCCAGAGAGGCACAGAGACTGAAGCTGGGAGGTAGAAGATACCAGCTAGCTCGGTGAGGTCTCAGGAGGTGCTGTGGACTGTGGCCTTGGTTCTCTGGTGGCTTGTTGGGCAGGCTCTCAGAGGATCGCAGGTCGAGGGAGACCCCATCTGGCCCAGACGTGACACTGCAGCTGCTACGGCGCTGTCCAAGAGACAGAGCCTTGTCTTGGGAGCCTGAGCATGCGTACTGCGCCAGCTGACATCCCCACCCCCACCTCCGACTGCACGTTCCCCTGCATTTTCTGCGCTTAGGTTTTATGTTCAGGTAGAAGTTAGGGGAGGGCGCAGGCACTTGGGTTCTTTTCCACTTGAATCATTGCTATTTTGGCATTTGGGCATTTTCTTCCAAAAGAGAAATTCACAGCGTTTGACGTTAACAGCCAACCTCCAGCAAACCTCCGAGGCAGCTTTATGACCTCCCTATGCCTAGGAGGTGTGATGTTGGTGCAGTTTGTACACAGTCACACGCATCGCTCATGTGACAGATGACATCCACCACATGCCTCTGCACCTAAGATGTCACTAACACGAAGGCTCAGGACCCTCAGCCCTGGACAGCGAGGTGGCCTTGGGAGAGCTCTGGGGTAGAGTGAGGGGCAGGGAAAGAATTGTAGATAAACGCTTCAGAGTGTCAGGCTTCACACACACACACACACACACACACACACACACACACACGACAAAGCACACATAGGCAGGACTGACAAGCTATTGAGACATGAGCCCTGTCTCCTGGAGAGATGAGCAGATTCTGGAGCTGGCCAATTAGGCTGTGCCACTGTGAGCCCCCGAGATCAGCCTATGTCTACCTCCCCTGTGCTAGGCATACACTTCCACATCAGGCTTCTTTCCACATTGCCTGGGGATCAAGCTTGGGCCCTTATGTGTGAGTAGCAAGCACATTGCTGGCTGAGCGACCTTTTGGTCCCTGTTTTCTCTTTCTCTCTCCAGAAGCTCCAGGGAAAAGTTTTAGAAGCAGAAGGACAAGGCCAGAAGGCAGGTACATGTCATCATGTTAGCCCTGGAGCTAAGACGTCTTAGATCCAGAGGCATGTGGTGAATGTCATCTGTCAGATGAGCGATGTGTGTGACTATGTACAGCTGCACCAATTGCCAGAATTCCAATCCTGGAAGAATGTCAACCTGGAGGAGGAACTGAGCTTGGGTTTAAAAGCCAGCAGAGGGTAACTCACCCGCCTGGCCCCAACGTCCAGGCATCCCAGTGTAGTGACCACACTGAGGGCACAAGATAGTCTTGGCAAAGTCGAACTCAGAACCAAATACAGTGGCTCAAGCCTGTAATCTCAGGACCTGGGAGGCCGAAGTAGGAAGATTGTTACAAATTTGAGGCCAACCCAAGCTAAAGAAAACAGGAAGCAAAGTCAGACTCAGTCGTGGGGAGTGGTGGGAAGAGTTCATTTCCACGAAAGGAGGCTTTTTTTGTGAGGAGCAGGGTGGCCTCCCACTTTGCTCTGTTGTCCAATCACAGGGAAGCTGTCCCATCACCAACAGTTCCGCATGTACTGATAATATGATGTAAGCTAGGGAGAAAAGACAGGAGACCAACTATGGCTTCACAGTGGCTGGGGTATGGCCCAGGTAAGGGTCTCAGGTTTGGGAAGGAGCTTGCCTAGTCTGAACCTCCTGCCTGTACCTCAGGAGGAAGGGGTCTGGGCTGTATGAGCTCCAGCATCCAGATATGAAATGTGACACTCCCACTGCCTGATCCCAGGTGATGCTGAGCATTCACTGTCATGCTCAAACATGACACATGTGTGTCCCTGAGTGTCAGCTGTGGGGGAAAGGGCTGAGATCAGCATGTGTTGGGAGAGGGGTATTGTGATTTATAAAAATATAAGAAGGAAGGAATATGTTTGGTGAAGGCACGGTATGGTATGGGGGAAGGGGATGCCTCTGTGGGCAGGCCTATGCTGAGGCATCCCTTCCCCCTGAGGTACCAGCCACAGAATGGTATAGTATAGAATAGAGTTTATTTAGGGAATGGGGAGGGGAGTTGAGGGGGAGGTAGTAGAGATAGAGAAAGGCAAAGAGAGAAAGAGAGAGGGAGGGAGAGAGGGAGAGAGAGGGAAAAGAGGAGTAGAGAGGCCGGCGATGAGCATGTGGAGAGAGAGGGGGGAGGGGAGTGTGGAGAAAGGGGGAAGAGGGTAAGAAGCAAGAGGAGAAGAGAGCAAGAACAAGAAAGAAAAGAGGGAGTGAGCAGACCCTTTTATAGTGAATCAGGTACACCTGGCTGTTGCCAGGTAATGGTGGGGCGGAGCCTAGACTAAATGCCAACAGGTATGCTCTCTACCAGCCTCCACAGAGCATCCTTAGGGAGGCCTGTTGTCAAAACACGGCGAAGCTGTCCCATCATGTACAGTTCAACATGTACTGATAACATGTACCACCGCACGGAACGAACAAATGTTCATCTTTCCATTTGTTCTTGATGTTCTTTTAGGAGAGGAAACTTGGAGAGAATTAGCACCGTCCCCAGGCCTCATGTCCACTAAGGTAATCCATCCCTGAAATCACAGTGAGATGTTCCTGTTCATGTCCCCGCTCCTGCTCTGTGTGCCTGCCTCCAGAAACTGTCCCCAGGACCTCATGGGCCATCACCTGGGTCACATCTCTTGGCAGTTCATTCTTAAGGTGCCAGCTGCTTTTAGAAGACGTGTTCAAGGCCACTGCTGAACAGCCCTGATCAAAACTCCTGAGACTTTAAAGACCTGTCTGAGAATTCTGGGTATTCTGCCCCTCAAAAGATGTTTCTCCCTCCTTTCCTGCCTCTATTCCTTCCCTCTTCCCCCTCCTTCTCTTTGTGGGAACTCTCTCTACTCCTTGAGAAGCCAGCCGCCTGCTGTGAGCTTCCCACAGAGCAGGGAACTGGCTTCCCACAGAGTAAGGCTGCATGTGGAGTCCCAGCCACGGCTGGTCAAAGCTTTAGACTGAAGCCTTAGCCAGTGTCAGACACTGCCAGGCAGTTCCTGCTTCCTGCCTCACAGACTCCAGGAGACAGCTCCCGTGCTAAGCTGAGACTCTGAGGCTAGTTGTTTGTTATTATGTATCAGTAGATAACGAGCACATCCTGAGGTGAACTCGGAGACAGCTCTGCTCTCTACCCACCTCCACCCCCTCTTCTGTCCCCGAGCTTCTTTCCTCTGTAAATGGGCCAGAGTGAGGAGGGTTGAGCATGTGAGCAAGCACACATAGTCCCCCAGCTCTCAGCCACCTCAGATACGGTCATCTGTGGATCCAATACCATTAGAGCATGTGTGGAGCCCAGGGAGGCCTGTGACCTGGGGCTGCACCCAGCTTTCTTGAGATGCGTGGTATTAGCCCAAGCCAGCAGTAGGGAGGAACCTCAGGCTCAGGAGCTGCAGCAACTGTGCCTTGATGGACTGCCAGTCATGTGGACACCGTGGCTTCCAGAGACTGGAGGTTCAAACCCCACCCCAACTCCTTTTCACTTAGACAAAAACTCACGGGCAGAGTTAACATGTTAACAGTTTTTCAGTGTGGGTGCCACAGTGTGGCATAGCCAGTGTTACTGTTTGAATCCATCCCTAACCCTCCAGTGAAGATCCTGACCAAGGTCAAGCTTGGAGGAGGCAGCAAGAAAAGGCTGCAGGTTTGCAAGCACTCACTAGGTGTGTTGGCTGGGGGTGGGGTGGGCCCAACACACCAATGTACACACAAACCTGGTTATATCAATATTGGATCAGGTCCTGAAGGCTCCAACCTAAGAGAGGGACCAAGCATACACACACGAAGGTTGTGTCACTATGTATATGTGTATACTGTATATATATGTACAATCATGTGTTTGTACATTGGTATGTGGGCACACATGCACATACACATATGTGTAAATGTGTGTATGTGTATACTTGTGTGTCTGGGTGTAGGTGTGTTTTCGAATCTTATGAAAATGACTGAAGGCTAATCTCAAGCCTGAGATTGCTCTCAGGGGTTTTTATGTACCAAATCTGTCAGTCCTCATAACCCAGTAACACGAGTCCTGTCACAACCCTCATCTTACAGTTGAGGGAATGGAGGCTCAGAGAGGGAGACTGGCTTTTCCAAAGCCACAGAGCGGGTGGAGAAAAAGCCAGCCTGCCTCACTTACTGCCTGATGGGTGCCAGGGCTCTGAGCTGTGGGATGTCTCTCTAAAGCAGCTGTTCTCCACTGTGTGTCTTGGTTTGGGTGTTCACTCACCCTGGTTGGGCCTTGCTAGCCAGTGACCTCAGAGGGAGACATGTCACATGCCTGAGTGTCTTGTCTTGGGGAAAGTGCTCCAGTGAGGTCAGCTGTTATGATACCCACTCTCTGGGGCACCTTGTGCCTGACCATTCATTCCTTGGGAGTGTGGTGGCAGCCTTTGTCTCCCCTTGAGGAAGTCTGTGGAAAGCAAAGGGCGGGTGGATCCTCGTCTGGAGAAGGGAGGGTCTCAGCAGTGTGTTGAACTACAGAGAATTACTGTGGCTCACTCAGCTTCGGGCTCCTCTCTATACACAGGATGGCCCCTACACAGAGATTCAGTCATGACAGCTGCCCACACACAGGCTGGCCTCAGCCAGAAGTCACATATCCCAAGAGTTTCCTGCCCCAGAGAGCTTCATTTGGTTTTTTAACTTTCCTTAAGATCTACTTGTTTTTCCTTAGCTTGTTCTTGTTTCTGTTTTGTTGGTAGGAGAGGGTGGTACATTCACGATGTAGCTGCCTGGAACTTGCTATGCAGACCAGACTGGACTCATACTTGATATGTCAACTGGGCTAGAATGGAACTTGCAGCTATCCTCCTACCTCTGCTTCCTGAATACTGGGATCACAGGCATGTACTCTCATACCTGAATGCCCATTAGAGTTCGAGACAATTGTCTCGATATGTAAGAAATGCATACCCACTGTAGGGGAGGGAGGTGTGTGAAGAACAGACTTGAAGTCCTCGATACTTCCCTACATGGGAAAGAAAGAATTGAGCACATCTTTTTTTTTTTTTTTTTTTTT
>NW_022196905.1:260161574-260166189 GCF_008632895.1 Mastomys coucha | reverse complement strand
GCATAGGCGATGAAGCCCAGGCAGCAGGCGTTGAAGAAGAGTGTATTGAAGAGGGACCAGACCACATGTTAGGCACAGAGACCTCTCTGGGCATGTTGATCACAGTGGTCCTCACGACAGCTGAGTTGTTGGGTTCCCCCAGCTCAGTCACCCCGTACTCCTCTTTGATTGTCTCATAGCTCGGAGGGAGTCTGGCATTGGTGGGCAAGAAGGCTTGGGAATTGTGGCTCATGGTACTGACTGTCTGGAACAACCGCCTGAGCACATCTTTATATGCAGGAAGAACAACTCCTATAGATGCCCCCCCCCCAGGCTGGATGTGACCACAGCCATCTTGAAACAGAGGAGCTGTGATCAGCGATGGAGACCCTCACTGTCATACCTGCTACCATTCCTTCAGGAGGGAGGGGAGAGGCTCAGAGATGCACAGGTGACAGGTTCACTTGCTGGGGACACTTGCAGGGACAGATCTACCCTGGTGATGCTCATTCTCCTGTAAGTAACTTCTGTCAGCTCACTGATTCATCAGGCTTGGATGGCATCCTTTCTTCAGCCCATGGATGCCCTCCTCCTCATTGGTGCTGAGTAGATACATTTTTGCATTTCTCCTGCAACAGTGACTCCCTCAAGCACAGTGTGGAGGGCAAGAATCCAGGCACTGACTGGCACTGTTGTTTAGAATGCAAATCGGATACAGCACACTTAGATTAAGGGGTGGAGTTAGGACCAGATGGGGAACTGGAATGTTCTATGGCTTAAGCTGGCACAGATTATACCCAGGGAAAGGTTTTCACTTGTCAGCTATCTTGTCGTTTTTCAAACAGGGTCTTTCTACAAAGCCCTGGCTGTCTTGTAGATCAGGCTGGCCTTGAACTCACAGAGGTCCTCTTGCCTCTGCCTCCTGAGTGCTGAGATCAAAGGTGTGGGCCACCAACCTTCTCCTGCAAGAATTTGTCCATCTGTATGTTCTTGATTAGGCTACTCTGCCACATACACATTACAGAAAACATTTAATATTTTACCACAAGGCCCCTCTGTCCTCAAGTATTTGTCTCTATAATATTTCAGTATCTTTCCTTAGAGTTTTTCCAAGCACACACACACACACACACACACACACACACACACACACACATGTATGCATGCTTTATGGAAAGATAAATCCATACTTTCCCTCCAACGTTGCTGAGCCACGGAATGCTGGAACTGGACTTCTCAAGTCCTCCCTAAGCTCTCCACTCGGTGACCCTTCTTGAGCCACAGAGGCTTGGATTAATAACTATGAACTCTCAAGCTTTAAAATTATTCCTGTAAACCCTGCCCTTAGGAGGCCCTGTCTGTTCTGTCAACCTGACATGATCTAGTATCAGCTAAGAGAAGGTCCTCTGAGACTATCTGCAAGAGATTGTCTTAATTATGTTCATTGATATAAGAAGTCGTGCCCACTGTGGGTGGCACCATTCCCTGCGCTTGGGGTTCTGGACTGAATAAACAGGACAGCTAGTTGAGCACTGGCATGCCTGCATTCTCTTGCTCTTTGCTGTGGATCTGATGTGATTCACATCTCCCTGAAATTGAAGCTAGCTTCTTCAAATTCTTGCTGCTTTTGACTTCTTTGCAGTGATAAGCTATAGTGTGGAATTATGAACCAAATAAATCCTTTCTCCCTTGAGAAAAGGTATTTTTATCACATCATCAAAAAACAGAACCAAGATGGAAGCTAGGGCAGAAGGATTGTCAAGAGTTCTAGGTCAGTCTGGGCTACATGTGAGACCCTGTTTCAAACCACCAAAACAAACAAAACCCAGCAAACAACTGTCTCACCCAACTTAACACAAACATCTAAGTAAATGGCATTTGTGCATATATAGTTATATAAAGAGATCCCAAATGTACCCAACCAAATCCTCCCAAATGCTTAGGACTCATCTAGAATATGTAAATTTCCAAGATGCCATGAGACATTTAAGAGTGTTTAAAATATTAGCTAGTTAGAAACCAGGATGAGGGCTGTAGAGATGGCTCAGAAGTTAGGAGCACTGACTGCTCTTCCAGAGGTCCTGAGTTCAATCCCCAGCGACCATATGTGGCTCACAGCCATCTGTGATGAGGATCCAATGCCCTCTTCTAGTTTGTCTGAAGATAGCAAACTCACATATATTAAATAAATAAGAAAGAAACCAAGATGAGTGGTGTGTGTGGTGATGCACACCTTTAGCCCCAGTACTGAGGAGGCAAAAGCAGGTGGATCTGTGTGAGTTCGAGATAAACCTGGTCTACAAAGCGAGTCCAGGACAGCCAGGGCTTGTTACACAGAGAAACCCTGTCTCAAAAAACCAAAATAAATAAATAAAGCAGAATGAGATTAAGCAGAATGTGTATGACAGACAGGTTGCCTAATAAACAACTAATCATTCATCAAATTCTCTCTCCTGGAAGTACAGCTGGGTGTCATTTCCAGGCATCCCATGCAGTAAGAGCAGTCATATAACAGAGTGTATCCAACGCCATTGAAAGAACCACTGTGGCATTGCATCTGAGCCTGGCTTCCCATCTCTGGCTATATACCAGAACTCATCCCACACACTGAAGCTCCAGATGATGGGGACCAACTACACAGAAGGTGCCTGTACCTCTGAATTATCCAATAGAGGATGCACAAGCTCCCAGTTAAGATTATGTGAAAAGGGAGTCTGCCACCTCGGTTCACGCAAATGCCAGAGTGAGATCGTGGTGGTTACCCACACAGATCTGATACATTCATTTTGTCTTGGTAGAAAGAAAGCTGGTAGGACCAAGAGAGACAGATGAGCCAGTAACGTGCTAGCCACTAGCCATGCAGGCAAGAGGACCTGAGAGATCCTGACTCAAAAAGGGGGGTGGGAGGGGCTAGAGAGATGGCTCAGGGATTAAGAGCCCTGTCTGCTCTTCCAAAGATCCTGAGTTCAATTCCCAGCAACCACCTGGTGGCTCACAACCATCTGTAATGGGATCTGACGCCCTCTTCTGGTGAATCTGAAGAGCGAAGGTGTGCTCTATACATTAAATAAATCTTTTTATTTTTTATTTTTTTTAAAGTGGAAAACGATTGAGAAAGAGCAGTGTCAACGTTGGTCTCCATATGCTCATGTGCACACGCACACAAGCGTATGAACAGACAGGTAAAGAGGAAGCTAAAGTTAGGGAAGAGGGAGGGTTGCTTTCCTCTTCTCTCTTGAGGTTTGCATTTGCCCCTTTGAATTGCCAACCTCCTGCATCAGCTCCACATGCTGGAGTCACAGGCGGCAGCACCCACTACACCCAACCTGGGGAGCTTCCGTTCAGGTGCGGCAGGGCCATGATCTGCTTCAACACTGTATCTCAGAGTTCTGACTCAGCTCCAAAACAGGCTCTCCTCCTTGTACTTCCAAGTTTGCCATCACGATTGAGCCCGTTCTGGTAGCTACTGTCTCACGTTAAGTACTGAAATTATGCTTTGTGCGGGGAATTCCCGGAGCATGGGAATCATGCCTCGAGACACAGACTCCCGTGTTCCATGCTCATCATGACAGTACACTTCACCTGCCTCTCACGGAAGTGGTCCTTGTCAGAGCTGCACAGTGTAGGCCATCATCCTCTGGTTTTGGGTGTTTAAATCTCAAATGTTTGGGGTGTGTATGACAGTTTCCTTTCTAGTTTGTGACAGAGAAACATGGCTCAAGGGTTAGCTGACTCCACCTGTGTTTTCAGCTCTGCTTGCATGTAGCCTCTGTCACAGCCACCAGGCTTTACCCTGTAAGTCTACAGTAACCAAAAACTCATTTTGTAGTCTAGAACTTGCAATTCTCCTGCCTTTGAGCTCCCAGTGAGCTGGGGTTACAGGCTTGTGGCATGCCCTGTAGCTTCACACAGTAGAAGGTCACCCTCACAACCAGCCTCAGCTGGATTCAGCCTAAGAACAAGCAGGCTCAGATATGGCTCATCTGCCCTCAAACCTTTGTGTGCTCCTTGCTTCAGCTTCCAGCCCCTTCAAACAACAAAGAGCCTCTGAAGCCGTTCTGGAGAGACGGAGGAGCCAAGTCACTTCAATATCCATCAGCTGTGTAGCCCCAGCAAGTCAGTATGTTAAGCTGATAGAAAGGAAGCTGTAATCCCAGAGCACTGGAAAGCTGAGGCAGGAGGATTACAGATTTTAGACCTGCCTAGGCTACAGGGTTGAATTCAAGGCCAGCTTGGATAACCTACTGAGGGCCTGGCTCATGAAAGGTGAAAAAGAGGGCTGGATATTTGGCTCAGAGTGAAGTGCTTGCTTAGCCCTGGCAAGTACCTGGACTCATTCACTGGCATTGTAAAAGAAAATAAACGAATAAGGAAAAGAAAAAGAAAATAAACTGAGGTACACACACATACCAGATACATATACATATATACATACATACCAAACACATACACATATATACACACCACACACACACACACATACACCAGACACACACACATACACATATATACACACATACACTCCAGGCACACACACACATATATACACACACCAGACATACACATACACACACACATACACCAGACACACACACATACACATATATACACACATACACACACACCAGACATACAC
>NW_022196905.1:260095472-260161511 GCF_008632895.1 Mastomys coucha | reverse complement strand
CATACACACACATACACCAGACACACACACATACACATATATACACACATACACACACACCAGACATATACATACACACACATACACATATATACACACATACACACACACACCAGACATACACAACACACACACACACACACATCTTTCTGGGTGTGGTTGGAATAATAGCTGTTGTGCCACTGAACCGAGTGGAGCAGGCTGGCATCGGGAAGGGACTGGAAGCTCTTTTGGGCTATGAGACAAAGCACTTGGGAGTGAGCAAAGGTATTGGAGAGAGGCAGAAGTAATTAACAGGCAGGCCCTGGGGGGGGCAGGAGGGAGGGATTGAGGGCAGCCTGGAAGCAGAGGCAGAGATGGAGATGCTCTGTAGCCCAGGTAATAAAAGGCAGTTTGCCACTTTGTCCTCCCACCCCTGCCCACCCCAACCCTTGATGTCCAGGATGCCAGGGTCATTATTAGCATCAGGACCCCAGTAGGTTTTCCAGAAACAGCTGCTGGGTAGAGAGGTGGAAGTTGGGGGAGGGGGCAGGGAGGCAGCCAGGCGGCTCCCATCATTAGCCAGGAGGGTGGACTGGGGGACAGAAGAGTGAGCAAGAGGGACAGAAACAAACCTTAGCCCAAGCACTTGTTTAAGGCTTCTCTGGATCCTAGTTATAAGGAAACCCATAAAAGCCGCATTGGGTAGCTGGAGACATTTGAGCATGACTTTGAGTCCTGGATCATGTGTGGAAATGTTGCTACCAGCTTCTAATGCCAGAATACTGAGGCTGTCTGCATTGTTAAGAAAAGCCACTAGTCGGAACTGCCAGTGCATCACTGAAATGGCTTAAACCTGTCTGAGGGCTGGCAAGACGGAGGTCCTAGGGTGATCCCCAGGCCCTCTTGGTGGGAGGAAGGAACCAGTTCCTGCAAGTTGTCCTCTGACCTGCTGTGTGCGAGCACTATCCTCAGCATCAACAATAAGTAATTAAAACTGATTAATTTGAAACTTAATTTAGAAGGCAGGAGGTTAACCAGCTCTTTGGTCCAGCACCGTGCCGGAGTCACCACAGCGGAGGTCAAGCTCCAGCATGTGTTAGGCATGCAGACCACAGGCCACATGTCACCTCAGCCTGGGGTGGGAGCCTGAGGAGACTCATAAACGATGCATCTGAGGCCTCAGAGTGTCCAGGCCCACAGCCACACCACACTCACCAGACTGCGCACACGAGATGCAGGCAGCACTTGGCACACTGATTTTACCTCGATAAGGCTGATTTTTTTTTTTTAATAGCAAGTGGCAGAGAGAACATTCTGGAGTATTTGAACAGCTGCTAGAGAGAGTCTGCTCAAGTGGTTCCAGAGCCACCAAACAGCTCTCTTCTCCCTTCATCCTCCCCTCATGCTCCTGCCCTCACCCTCCTCCTCTTCCTCCTTGTCTTCCTTCATCCTCCTCCTCTCCTCCCCCCTCCTCCTCCCCTTGTTTCTTGCCCTTCCCTCATGATCCTCCCCTCCCTCTCCTCCCCTGCCCTTCCCTCATGCTCCTCTTCTCAACTCCTCCCCTTCCTCCTTGTCCTCCCTTCATCCTCCTCCCCTCCCCCTCCTCCCCTTCCTCCTTGTCCTCCCTTCATCCTCCTTTCCTCCTCTTTCTCCCTCCATCTTTCTCCCTTCACCCTCCTCCCCTTCCTCCTTATCCTTCTCCTTCTTTCTTGTTTTGAAACTCAAAGACAATGTTATTAGAATTTATGAGAAAATATAGCACAGGCTAGGTGGAAAATCTGAGCAGCCACCAAGAGGAGATGGAGAAAAGGTAGTCCCTTCTAGGCTCAGTGTGGGAAAGAGAAGGTAGTCCCTTCTAGGCTCAGTGTGGGAAAGAGAAGGTAGTCCCTTCTAGGCTCAGTGTGGGAAAGAGAAGGTAGTCCCTTCTAGGCTCAGTGTGGGAAAGAGAAGGTAGTCCCTTCTAGGCTCAGTGTGGGAAAGAGAAGGTAGTCCCTTCTAGGCTCAGTGTGGGAAAGAGAAGGTAGTCCCTTCTAGGCTCAGTGTGGGAAAGAGAAGGTAGTCCCTTCTAGGATTACAAACATGTGCCACTACATAGCCACCACCTCCTCCTCCTTTTCTTCTTTTTCAAAATAGGGTTTCGCTGTGTAGCCCCGGCTGTCCTGGAACTTGTTCTGTAGACCAGGCTGGCCTCAAACTCAGAGATCCTCCTGCCTCTGCCTCTTGAGTACTGGGATTAAAGATGTGATCCACCACCACGTGGCTGAAACCCTTCTTAAAAGCAAATAACTTTACCCAGCATAGAACCCTGAGCAGACTTACTTGGCTCCACAAAAAGTCCCAGTATAAAATAGGAGGCTTTCCAACCTCCCCTGGAAGACTGAATGGGGGGAGCAGTTTGCTGCTTCCATGGTGCCCTGGAGTCTGCAATGAGCAGGACATCAATCTTAAGCACTTGGTGCAGATGTGGCTGTACGGGACCTACCTACTTCCCTCCACTTTGCCAGCAGAGTGGAAAGAATGCCCTGTGGTGGGCCCAATGTGTTCAGCACAGACACTGCAGTCTCCTCTCCTTTCGCAAAGCCCTGTATATCTGGTTGCTGTAGAGGAACACATAAAACCATATTTGCTTGCCAGGGAAGCTTGGTCCCTGTCACAGAGCTAGAAACCAACTTCCATCTGTACACATACTGCAGGATGTGTGAGATGCTGGAATGGAGGGTACTGGCAAGGTAGTGTAGCCAGGATCCCTGCCTTGCATGTGTCAATTGTGGGAGGCATCACAGCCCTTGATCCTTGAAGCTTCCAACACTGTTCCTGGCAGCCCCTCCAGACCACTGCAGTGGGCAATGTGACCCAGCAAGGGAACTTAGCCTTAGCAGGAGAGAGTAGAAGCCACAGAGGTGGGCCAAAACTGTAACTGATCTCCAGGGCAGATAGAAGTGTCTTCAAGTCTGCAGAGTGCTAATGTGATGCAGCTTCACACGAGTTTCTTCCTAGAAGAGAAGCCAGAAGGGAACCAGGGATGGTAGGTGGCCCTCGGCCCGGAGAAGACAGGACCACAGGAAGTGAGTCTGTAACAGGATCCCAGTCCCTGCTTCCTCCCTTCTGTGCCTGCTTCTGTCTCAGAAAAGTGGGACTCCAGAGATCATCTCCCAATCTCTCTAGAAAGCTTGATTGACCCGTGAATGTAGATGGCCACACATAGGCCATCCATAGGCTCATCCACATAGAGGATCAGTGGGAATCCACAAGTTGGGCTGGAGGTTATGAGGGTCTCCACACACTGAGTCAGATTGGGAGCTGCTGGGGCCAAAGGCCCCACGGAGTTGAATACTGTCACTCCAGCTAAACACCGCTGAGGACTCAGCTGAGAGATGACCTGGATCCAGGCTCCACAGGCCATCCAAAGCCCAGCCTCACCCATTGCATGTAACCCCCTCATGCCCCAGCTCACCTAAGCACATCCCAGGAGGAAGCTTCAGGGATCAAGGGCTGTGGCACCTCTCACGGTATGCGGCAGGGATCCTGGCTACCTCCCCTTGCCAGCATCCTGTCACCATGTCTCACACATTCTTACAGACACAAGGGTTGAACAAGCCTCTTCCCAAGGCTGCTTGTCTCTTCCAAAGCCATGAAACTAGGTGGGGATAGGTGGCAAATTACATTAGCAAGACAGGAGAGTGTCGCTGAGGAGAAATGACGCCAGGAGGAGTAAATTTTTGATATGGCAAGGACTCCGTGCTTCCAGAGCACCGCAGGGGCGTTTCTCCTGTTCCCAAAAGAAGCCACTGCTATGGAATGGTGGCATTCACTCGACATACTGGAGGCTTCCCTGCTCCCATCCCAGGAAGGCCCAACCTCTCCATGTGAGGAAACAAAATCAACAACCAAGAGAAGGATGGCTGGTTACGTGTTTATTTATGTGATTTTTATTGTGTGTGGTATATACGCACGTGTCTGCAGGGCCTATGTGTGTGCCTGGAGGTCAGAGCAGGATATCTGGTGTCCTGCCCAATCATGTCCCCCCCTCTTTCTCTTTCTTGAGACAAGCTCTCTCATTGAAGCTAGATCTAGGCTGGAAGCCAGTGAGCCCCAATGATCTCGTGGCCCTGGATCTGACAGTTTTGGGGTTACAGGCATGCACCAGGCCATACCCATATTTTCACACCTCTGTTGGAGGTTTGAACTCTGGTCCTCTTATTTAGACAGCAAGTTTTCTGATCTTCTGAGCCATCTCCCTACCCCCTTTGTGTGTGTGCGAGTGTGTGTTCCTTTGTATGAGAATGTATATATGTGCTCATACATGTAGAGGCCAGAGCACGACTCCATGTATCATTCTTTAGGGTCCACCCACCTTGATTTTTTGAGATAGGATTTCTCACTGACCTGGAGTTTGTCAATTAGGCTAAGCTAACCAGTGAGCCCCAGGTGTCCTTCTGTCTCTGCTTCTCCAATGTTGGGATCACACACGTGTGCCACCACGCCTGGCTTGTTTCATATGGGTCCCTGGGATCTTAACTAAGGTCCTCAAACTTGCAAAATGAGCACTTTACCAACTCCCCAGCCCCTCTCCTTTTTTAGAGTTTTGAGTTGGGAGTCAAACTAAATTGCCCTGTCTGACCTCCAACTCCTAGACTCAAGAGCTCCTCCTGTCTCAGCTCCTCAAGAAGCCGTGACCACAAATAGGGTTAGCCAGTTTTTCACACAGGCAGCTGTAAGCTCTGACCGACCTTGTCCCCAGGCTGACTCAGCCACTAACAAACATGGCCTGGTAACAGGCTACCTCACTCCTTCTTAGACTGACACCCCGCCTCAACCACCATCTGCTGTCTCACCTGTCACCTGGCACAGCCCCATCCTCCTGCCAGGAAGGGGCAGCCCTGTTACCTTGGATCCCCTCCTTGCTAGTTCTGCCAACATCCTGCCCTACAGGGAGCTCAGAGCAAGCAAGACAATGGTGAACTTGCAACAGACCAGAGCAGAGACTACACTGGGGGAGGGGACAGGCAGGTGGTCCAGGCTTTGTCTCCCAGTCACCTTCCTGGGCTCCATGTTGAAGTCCAGGTAACAGTCAGAGGACAGAATTCAGAGGTACCCAAGGCTCCATCCACAACTCCGCACTTGGCACAGATTCTCAGTTCTGTGCCGGGCCAGCACAACTCGGGGCCTGCATCACCCTCTTTCACAAGGCTCCAGTCAGTGCTGGTTTCAGGAAGAAGCCCTTCCTACCCAGAAGCCCCTGGTCTGTGGGTTGAATTCCTTCCAGGGCTTCTGGACCCTTGGCAACTGTGAGCACTGGCAACTCTTGCCACTGGACTTGCTGTCTTGCCAGGGCTGTTCTTATCAGAATCCCTCTCTAAGTGGGATAAATGGGGATGGTGTTTCATGGCTGTAATCCCAGCAGCACTCAGGGAGCTGAGGCAAGAGAATTGCCGCAAGTTCAAGGCCAGTCTAGGTTTCATAGGATGACTGTGTCTTAAAAGAAAGGACCAAGTAAGAGATAGAGAGAGGATGGAAAAGGAGGAGGGAGAGAGGGAGAAGGAGGAGGAGGGAATCAGGAAGTGGGAGGGGAGAGGAAAGAAAAAATTAGAAAAGAAGATAAGATAAAGTGGGTGGCCCCTTTGAGGCCCCTTGGGTTCCCAAGCTCCCCAGAGATGGGTCATGTGACCAGTCTCCCACTGACACAGGGCTTTGTAAATACTCAGTTGTTTCGCTCTTTACCCAAATGACAACCCAGCAATAGCTGATGCTCTTTGGTCCTTATTCTTCTACGTAATAAGGTGCTTGGCCTTCCTCTAAGGGACTGTCCTCTGCAGCCCCTGTGTGTATGCAGCCTAAGCGGACTTGCCCACCCCAGGCTAAGAAGACCCCAGTTCTTCTCTGTGTTAGTGGACTTGTCAGCCATGGCTTGGGCCAGATAGTTAAGTTTGGTGCACAGAGATGGCCCGGTGACAGCCAGCAGGATGCCACTCTAAAGGCCTGCCTCCCCCCCCTCCCCAGTTTGGCTTTTACCAACACTGGGGCTAGCCTAGCCCCCAGGAAGGCTGGCTCTTGCCTTCAGCAAGGTCCTATTACAGGAGATCTGGCCATACCCTCAATTTAGCCCTGTTCTCACCCCTGTAAGCTTGGCCCTTTTCCAAGGACAATGGCCATAACCCCCAGTTGAGTCCTATAAACTTGGTCTCTTCCATAGAAGACCTGGTCAAGACCCTATACACTTGGCTCTTACCCCAGGAGTCACGGCCATACCCCCTGTACACCCTGCTCCTCCCCCAGGAAACAGGACCCTGTTGGTCTGTTTTTCCTCCACACCCACCTCCTTTTGCCCCTATCAGGTGCTGCTCTCTAGTTCCCAGACTGCTTAGTGCCACCTTCTCCCAGTCTCACTCTGCTCCCACCCACCCTCAGCCCCCTGCTGCTCACACTATCATTTACCTGCGGTTAAAACCTCCTCACCTGGGGTGTGCAGACTTCAAGGGTGGATGCCCTCACCCTCCCTTCTACAGCAGCAGCCTGTCTCCTCTGCACTATCCCCATCTACCCCTTTACATCGGCCCCACCGCCCTAGCTACCCCTTCTGGCCCAGTTCTCAGAGCCGGTGACCTGGGCATCCTCAATCCTGTTCCCCCCCCCCCCCCCCCCCCCCCCCCCCATCTCTT
The DNA here is from genome assembly GCF_008632895.1 of Mastomys coucha. NCBI lineage: Eukaryota > Metazoa > Chordata > Mammalia > Rodentia > Muridae > Mastomys > Mastomys coucha. The sequence continues at coordinate 260,154,870 of NW_022196905.1, read as the reverse complement.
CCTTAACTTTCCGACAGTTCTAGGTCAGACCATTGTTACGAAGCCTGTTTGTACTCTGCTCCCCTGGGATCCACACCCGGGGCTTGCTGGTTAAGAGAGGACATAAATGAGGCGAGCAAAGGAGAAAGAAGAGGCAAAGAAAATCCCTGGTTTCCATAGCAACAACAAGGATGTAGTCCTGTGAACCAAGGAGCTGATCTTCTTTCTGTGTGAAGGGGGAGGGCTGAAGTGGCAGTCCCCTGGGGAGGGGACAAGTCAGAACCTTTCAAGACAGAAGTGGGCCTAGATCTCCTCTAGACTAGAGGTCCTTAGCTAGAGCACATCTTCCCCAAGGGACATTCAGTGGTGACTGGAGGTCATCACATCGGTGCACAGGTCACCCTCACCACAAAGAACTATCTGGCCCAAAATATCAATGACGTCAAGACTAAGACCTGAAGCCATTCAGTCCCTGCTCTCAGTTAGGTGTCCCTCCCACCCCCGCAGGGTCGTCCCAGTCTTTGTCTGATTCCTGGGGTGGAAGTGTGTTGCCTCTGGGAGCTGCTGGCCTAAGGTAGTACGCTGGGCAGCAGAGCCAGGGCTGGCTGCACAGGGAGGGAGGTAGAGTGTGGATCTCAGCCACAAGGGCAACAATGGGCTCCCAGGAGAGGCTGTCCCAGGAGAGCCCTCCAGTGAACTGGGACATACACTCAACTTTGTCCCCAGTCTCTACAGAAGGAAGAATAGCCCCAGCCTTCAGGAGGCAGAGGCAGGCAGATCTCTCAGTTCTAGGCCAGCCTGGTCTACAGAGAGAGTTCCAGGACAGCCAGAGCTACACACAGAGAAACTCTGTCTTGAAAAAGCCAAGAAAATATAAATAAATAAATAAATAAATAAATAAATAAGTTTTTAAAAGGAGGAAGGGAGGAAGAAGAGGGTCTTCCTGCTAGGGCTCAGTCTGGGGTCTCCCAGCTTGGAGCTGCAAAATCAGCATGGGTGAGACAAGAAAGAAGGACAGGTCTTGACCATTGTTTCTAGAGGCAAATGTATACTTCTAATATATTAAAATGTGCTTGGGAAATAGCTCAGTGGTTAAGAGCACCAATTGCTCTTCTAAAGGACCAAGGGCTGATTCTCAGCACCCACATGGAGGCTCACAACTGTCTGTAACTTCAGTTCCAGGAGATCCAACACCCTCTTCTAGTCTCTCCAGACACCAGGCATATGCACAGCAACAGACATACCTACAGGCAAAATTCCCATACAGATGAAAAAATAAAACAAAATAAAATTGTATTCTGCCGGGCGGTGGTGGCGCACGCCTTTAATCCTAGCACTTGGGAGGCAGAGGCAGGCGGATTTCTGAGTTCTGAGTTCGAGGCCAGCCTGGTCTACGGAGTGAGTTCCAGGACAGCCAGGGCTACACAGAGAAACCCTGTCTCGAAAATCCAAAAAAAAAAAAAAAAAAAAATGTATTAGTGGTATACATTCTGCAGTACTGAGGAGACTATTCATAACACATTAAAAGTAAGATAATGGGTAGTGGATGGGTGGGTAGATAGGTCATGGGTGGATAGTGAATAGATGGATGGATGGATAGATGATGGATGATGGATGGAAAGACAGATGGATGGATTGGTGGGTGGAGGGATAGATGGATGGATGAGTGGATGGGTAGGTGGATGGATGGATAGATGATGGATGGATGGATGAGTGGAGGGATGGATGGATGGATGGGTGGAGGGATGGATGGATGGATGGGTGGAGGGATGGATGGATGGGTGGGTGGAGGGATGGATGGGTGGATGGGTGGATGGGTGGATGGGTAGGTAGGTGGATGGATGGGTTGCTGGGTGGATGAATGTGTGGATGGGTGGATGGATGGAAGATGGGTGGATGGGTGGGTGGATGGATGAATGGGTGGAGGATTGGTGGATGGGTGGATGGGTGGATAGATGGATAGATGGATGGGTGGGTGGAAGATGGATAGGTGGATGAATAGATGGGTGGATGGGTAGATGGATAGATGGAGGGATGGATGGGTGGATAGATGGATGGATGGATAAATGGGTGGGTGGATGGGTGGATGGATAGATGGATGGATGTGTGGATACATGGATGATACCTCACATTTCTGCCACTATGTCTTCCCCACCATGATTGACTCTACTCACACTGTGATCCACAATAAATTCTTCCTCCCTTAAACATTTTTTGGTCAGATATTTAATCACAACAGTGAGTAAAGAAATTAATAAAAATGGCTAGAGAATGAGCAAATTAGTGAAGGATCGATAGGTGGGAGGGTGATGGGAGGGTGGATAAGCGGATGTGGGTAAAAGGTGGAGGTGATGGATTGATGGTTGGAAGGGTAGATAGTGGGTGGATGAACAGATCAGTGGATAAATCCGTGATGGGTTTTGGTACAGGGTATCACTGTGTAACTTAGGCTGCCCCCTAAATGCAGGAATCCTAGGTAAGTAGGCCTGGGATGGAAGTGCAGGTCTGCTGTCCATGTGCTCATGGTCTGAGCTCATGAGAGACTTGCTGACCCTTGCCTTTACCCTCAGTGGAATGGAGATGGCACCCACCCAGGGGCCGGAGGAAATAAGATCCTGATCCAACTTTGGCTACCATGACCACGCCCGCTGATTATGGCAAAGCCACAGCTGTGGGAACTTGGAAGGGACCCAGCCCACCCATCTTCCTCTGGGCAGTGGGAACCTTTAAAACTCTTGATCCAGGGGTTGGAGAGATGGCTCGGTGATTATGAGCACTTGTTGCTCTTGCAGAGGATCCAGGTTCCGTTTGCAGTTTCCACATAATGGCTAACAACAGTTGTAAGTCCAGTTCCAGGGGCTTCAACACCTTTCTTCTGACATCCACAGGTACCAGCTATGCATTGGCTCACCCAGCGTGCCCCCCACCCTCTGATGTTCTTCCCTTCCCTTCTTCCTCTCCTTTATTTGAGGAAGAGTCTCCTATAGTCATTTAGTATGTAGGTAAGACTTAAACTTCTGACTCTTATGCCTCTACCATCCGAGTGCTGGGGTCATAGGCATGGATCACCAGATTCAGTTTATGTTACACTGGGATGTAAACCCAGGGCCTTGTATATGCTAGGCAAGCTGTCTGCCAACTAAGCCACATCCCCTGATGTCTAGATTTCTGTTCCGTCCAGAAGGAAGCAGGCCTGGCCTTAGGTCTTACTGGGCTGCTGGCCTTGTGCTGGAGATCAAGGAACAAGGAGTGCCCGCCATGCCCCTAGGGTCCAGCTGGCCAGAAAAAAATTCTGACTCTGATGCCCAGACCCCTTTGCCACCTGCCACCTAGCTGTTTTCCTGAAAGGCCTGGCAGGGTCATGCTGGCCTGGCCCAGAGGTGGAGATATCAGGCAGCCATGAGTAAGCATGGCTGTGACCTGGCCTGAGGCTAGCTGGCAAAAACCATTCAGACTGTTGCCTGTGGCCCTTTTGCCCTAGGCCCTGGAGGCCTGCCCAGACACTCCTGCCTCATGGACAAGAACGGAGAGGGCATTCTAGGCAAAGGCTGAGCCCTGACAAAGTTGAGGCCACGATCTTGAGATACAGAGTCCAGCATGGGAAGAACTCCTAGACTAGAGAAGACTCCTCCACCCCTACTCGCCCCCATCCCACCCACGCCCACACCCACACACTCCCGCCCTACCCCCAACACTTCTGCCTTACCCCGTCTGTCTTCATGGTGTGGGGATCTCTGTGAAGTTACCTCCTCTTGCAACATTATTTTATTTGTTACACAATAACCGTACCTGCTGGTTGCAAAACATTCTGGAGATAAAAAGTATTGAAAGGATGGATGACATGGCTCAGCCAGTAGAGAGCTTGCTCAGCATAGCCCTGAGTTTAGTACCGAGCATCATGAAGATTGGGCATAGTTGCACACACCTATAGTCCCAGTGCTCTCAGAAGGCAGAGGCAGAAGGATCAAGAGTTCAAGTCCAACCTGGGCCACATAGCAAATCTGAGGACAGCCAGGGCTCAAGAGACCCCATCTCAAAAAGAAAAAAGAAGCTGTGTCATTTTAGAAGACATTGTGTCTGTGGTTGGGCGCTGCAGCCATCTTCACGGTATGCCCTCTGTCAGGCCCACTGCCTGTCTGGTCCACACAGCATCTCTTCTTCTTTCCTTCACCTCACGCCCTAGGTGGCTGACTTATCCCTGTGCCACTGAGTGTCCTGTCCTCTTGACTTATAGGTGGGACTGGCCAGAGGGATGCTGGGAGTGCAGAAGAGATGGGGTTTGTCCTGTGGGCTTCCTCAGTCCAGGTCAGTGTAAGTGGCAGCCATGATCCTTCCAGGCCTGGCAGCAGCTCTCTTCTCCCCAGCCATGTGTTGTCTCCTCTTTAGAGATGACAATCTTTTCCCCCACAGTCATGAAGCCTGACATTCCTATTTTCTTTAACCAGTCAGACATATAAAACTTAAGGATAAATTCCAAGATGTAAAAATCGCTGGATCCTGGGACAGGCACTTTACAATGTCTGGCCAGCACTGTCGTCCACTGTTGATGACTCTGTAATATTCCATCTGAAGGAAGCAGCATTGTTTACACACCCCATGGTGGGTTGTTTCCATGGTGACTCATGGCAAGATGGATGCCTGTACACTCCAGTGTATTCTGGCTGGCTGGCTTTATTACATCAGTCCCAGAGTGGAAGATGCCTGAGAGCCTTTGAGACAGCGTCCTGTGGTCCAGGTAAAACATGTGAACTCTCATCTCTACTTCTATAGTGTCTTTATCTTTAACATTGGCATGTCCCTACAGCATCATGTTTAGGGTCACCCTCCTCCATTGTGAACTCATCTTACTTGGTGACAGCTATAAAGGACTTAGTTCCAAATAAATTCCCATCCCAGGTCCTGGGGACCAGAGCCAACCATGATTGTTCACAACTGAATCCACCACGTTCTCCAGAGGGATTGGGAGAGGTTGCTCAGATGCCTGGCTGGAGACCCCAGAGCCTCCGGACGTAGCCACAGTCAGTCCTTTCAGGATCCTCAGTGTTGGGGACGGTCATGACCCATGATCTGTGAAGGAAAAGAGGCCCAGAAAAGTTCAGCCCATCCCCAAACCACACAGCTTAGGCATGATACAGCTGAGTAAACCTGCTAAGCAGGCCCCGCAGCACCCCAAGCTGTTTCCAGGGTCAGGCTGCCTCTGCCCAAAAGAGGTAGACCTGAAGGGCTTCCCAATCTTTCTGAGAGAAGCAGAGGCACACAGGTAGTAACTGTCCTGGAGGACCTCGGGCAGCAGGTGCTTCGCAGCACAGATGCTCTTCTTAGGGTCTCTCCCTGTCACAGGCTGGTAGGGAGTGAGCCGTCTGGGGTCAGGGACTACTCACAGGGCATGATCCTCCTTCAGCACCAGGAGGTCCCTGGTGGTTCAGCTTTTCATGGCTCCTGTGCCCAGCAGAGATCAAGATTCTCAAACACGGGACTAAGAAATAATTACCCATTGTGGAAGGGGATGAGGGAAGCTCCAGCCTCGGTTTCCTCATCAGCACCAAAGGGATGGGATGGATATACCCCAGATATCCTACTGCAAATGGCTTAGGCTGCGCCACCTGCTGGATGTTCTAGGTACTGCACCAGTCTGCACCAGGAAGGGCTCATGGTCTATCCTGAGGTGCAGGTGCCCAGAGGGCCCAGTTCCTAAGTCCCTTCCTTTTTTGCTGGGTTCTACCCTCCAGGGACCACAGAACAGCCCAAAATGCCTGTGACAGGGAAGGAACCAACGAAGGGCCAGTCTAGGGGGTAACCCACGGTCACCTAGTATGGAAGCCACAGCGGCATACCTGCGGCCCAGATCCCACGCTCAGCAGGCACCATCTCACATACACATTCTTGGAGGCACTGTGTTCAATATTGACACCCATAGATAGATACACAGGAACATGTGCGCTTACACACATACACACACACACATGCACACACACACACTCACAGCTGCAAGCCCTTCCACACACTCACACAAGGAGGCATGCTTACATGTATGTGTACACCAGTCTCCTGCCTCCACTGTACAGGGACCCTCACTCAGGAGTCCCTGGGGGTGGGGCGGGGGAAGAAGCAGCGCTCTTCTCTGGGATTCTCAGACTTCCTGTAGAGAGGATGCTCACACCCACTGCTCCCCTTTTTTAACTCCATCCATATTTGGAAGTGCCTCTGTGTAGCTTCTGTTCACCCACTGTCATTGTTCCTGAATCCCTTTGAAGGAGTCTGCTCTGATTGGTTCTTCCTGGGAACAGGATCTGCCAGCACTGACATGCGCACCTGTGCCTAGCACACTGATGCTCTGTTCAGTGGACCTGTGGTGTAGCTTTCCCTGGAGAGAAGTCAACAAAAAGGTCCATTCTTTTAAAACAGGGTGCAGACCACAGACTAAGAAACGACTCCACCCACAACCAGCTTAGTGGGCCAGTGAGTTTCCTGGAGTTGCTCACAGTGGCATGGGGGGGGGTGTTCACCTACAGCAGTGTGTGTGTTGGGGGGGGGGGTCACCCACATTGGCATACAGGCAACTCTATCCTAAGGCAGTTATCTTAGTTAGGATTTTACTGCTGTGAACATGACCAAAGCAAGTCTTATAAAGGACAACATTTAATTGGGGCTGGCTTACAGATTCAGAGGTTCAGTCCATTATTATCAAGGTAGAAGCATGACAGCACCCAGGCAGGCATGGTGCAGAAGGAGCTGAGAGTTCTACATCTTCATTTGAAGGCTGACTTCTAGGCAGCTAGGATGAGGGTCTTAAAGCCCACACCCACAGTGACACACCTACTCCAACAGGGTCACACCTCCTAATAGTGCCACTCTCTGGGCTGGGTATATACAAACTATCACAGTAGTTGTTACTACTTACATACAAGCCTTAGGCAGGGCCTTGTGTGTTTCACGAGTTTCCTGAAGGTTTTGTTTCCTTCCTGAGTCTTGTGACACTCTCTCCTCTCTCCAGGAAGGGGGGGGGGAGTGTTTAAAAGTGGAGGGAAGGGCTGGTGAGATGGCTCAGCGGGTAAGAGCACCCAACTGTTCTTCTGAAGGCCCTGAGTTCAAGTCCCAGCAACCACATGGTGGCTCACAACCATCCGTAATGAGATCTGACACTCTCTTCTGGTGCATCTGAAGTCAGCTACTGTGTACTTATGTATAATAATAAATAAATCTTTGGGCCGGAGCAAGTAGGACTGAGTTAGCGGGGCCAACCGGAGCAAGTGGGGCTGACCAGAGTGAGCAGATGTCCTAAAAGTCAATTCCCAACAACCAGATGAAGGCTCACAACTATCTGTATAGCTATAGTGTATACGCATATACATGAAATAAATAAATAAATAAATTGTAGAAGTGGAGGGGTTCCCTACATGGACAGGACTGCAGTCCTAGGGTAGACACCTCTGCTCTGTGGGACACTGACAGCAGTGACCCTCTGCCAGAGTAGGATAGCCTGTTTCTTCTTTCCCCCCCTCCAGTGTGGCAGGCATCCAAGGCTTTCTTTGCCAGTCTGCTTGGTGTAAACAAGAATCACACTGCGACCCAGGAGAGCAGTTTCAAAGTGTTTTATCAACTGTCAGGATCCCTCCCCTTTGAGAGCACATCTTGCCCTCCACCCCCACCCCTCCACTGCCTTGCATGTCCTGTGGGCTTTGAGTTCTTAACGGTCTGGATACTTTCCCTTCCTCATGACCAACATCAGAAGACTTCTAATGCATCTTCCATTCCTGGGATATGTAAGTTCTTTATCGCGGTGACAAGATCCCTGACATAAATGACTTAGGAATGCAGGATTTACTTGGGCTCTCTGATTCAGAATCGTTAACTTTGAAGATTCTGGTCCAAGGTGAGGCAGGATGTGGAGGAGGGAGTGTGTGGCCAGGATGCTCGCCTCTTGGCAGAAACAGAAAGAGCATTCCAGAGGGACCTGGGACACAATATACCCCAAAGGCGTCCTCCAGTGACTTACTTCCTCTAGCTAAACTCCACCTTTTAAGGTTTCCAGAACCTTCTAAAGTAGTACTGTCAGCTGGGGGCCACCAGCCTGCTGGGAAGACATTTCACATAAATCAAAAGTTTTTTTTTTTTTAACATGATGCCAAAGTCATCTCATCTATTATTTGATTAGTTTTATTTTTTGTTTGTTTGGGGTTTTGATTGATTGATTGATTATGAAATAGAGTCTCACTTTGTAACCTTGGCTGACTTGGAACTCACAAAGATCAGCCTACCTCTGCCTACCTAGTTGTGGTGATTTGAATATGTTTGGCCCATAGGGAGTGGTACTGTTAGGAGGTGTGGCCTTGTTGGAGGAGGTGTGGCCTTGTTGGAGGAGGTGTGGCCTTGTAGGAGAGGTGTGGCCTTGTAGGAGAGGTGTGGCCTTGTTGGAGGGGTGTGGCCTTGGAGAAGGTGTGGACTTGTTGGAGGGGTGTGGCCTTGTTGGAGGGGTGTGGCCTTGTTGGAGGGGTGTGGTTGTGGTGGAGGAGGTGTGGCCTTATTGGAGGAGGTGTGTCACTGTGTAGGCAGGCTTTGGAGGTCTCCTATGCTCAGGGTCCACTCAGTGTGAAACAGAGCTTCCTTCTAGCTGTCCATGGGTCAGGCTCTCCTGGTTACCTTCAGATCAAGATGTAGAACTCTCAGCTCCTTCTCCAGCACCATGCCTGCCTGGACACTGCCATGCTTTCTGCTATGATGATAATGGATTGAACCTCTGAAACTGTAAGACAGTTCCAATTAAATGTCCCTTAAAAGAGTTACCATGATCATGGTGTTTCTTCACAACAGCAGAAACCCTAAGTCACTAGTGTCGGGACTAAAGGAGTGTCCCATCATGTATGGCCTACTTTTTTATTTGTTTCTGTTTTAAGAGAGGGGCTCATGTAGCCCAGACTGGCTTTGAATTTGCTGTACAGCCAAGGATATCCTTGAATTCCTGGTCCTCTTGTTCCCACTCGCAGAGTGCCGGGACAGCAGGGATGGACCACCATACCTCACCCTTCCATTATTTATACTTTGGGATCTTGCTGACATCTTTCAGACAGGAGAGCTCTTTCAGAGGGTAAGGGCACTTGCCACCAAGCCTGAAGACCTAGGTTTGAATGTGGCACCTACTTTGTGGCAGTAAGAGAACTCACTCCTGAAAGCTGCCCTTTGATTTCTACATGGATGCTATGGCATGTGCATACCCACACACATGCATGTGTGCCTTGTCACATGCACACCCACACACGTGCATGTATGTCGTGATATGTACACACCTACACTCATACATGTGTGCTGTGTCATGTGCACACTGACACACATACGTCCCCACACAAAATAAGTAAGTGGGGGTAATGTTTTGAAAATAGAAGTCATTCCCCAGCCCGAGTCATACATCTCACAGGGGTTTTCCCCAGAGTTCCAGAATTTTGTTTAGTTGGAAACTGTCCTGTGGGGTAGACCTTCCCTCCTGGCCTTTGCTAGTTCCTTTCTCTCTGCCACATCTCAGGCCACATTTCTACCCCCAAGTCCCCACCCCCAATCTATTCCAGAACCATCTGTCCCTCCAAGGTCTAGGGCCTAGTCCTGCCTTCCTACATGAACAGCATTGAACAAACACAAGATCCAGACTCATTTCCAGCCTGGTGCCTCAGTCCTGCAAGCCCATTTCTTAGCTGGGCACATCTGTCTGCTGGCAAGTTGCAATTCAGTAGAGCACAGCTGGCTGCCTGGGAGACAGTGCCTGCTGCAGGAAGGGTATGCAGTTGAAGCTGACCCCACACAGGGCTCTGGGCCTCAGTGCTCTGGTTGAATGGCTAGGGCAAGACTCTCAGCCTCTGAGCCTCTTGTAGAACACAGGATGCCTGGGAAACCCTGGGCCTGAGGCAGCTGTCAGCTATTACCAGTTTTCTCAGTTTGGTCAGAGCTAGAAAATCCTTCTAGTGCCCATTATATGAAGACAGAGTTAAAGATATTTTTGAACTCAGAGAAAACATTAGCTGTGTGCAGAACTGCGCTTGTGAAGGCTCACTGGTTCTGTACTGATCAGCTGTACAGAGAAGGACCTTGAGGCCCAGAGATGGCTGCAAGCTTGTTCAGGGTGACACAGCAGGAACTGAAAACCTCCTGCAGGTCAGGCCTTGAGAATGTTAGTACCAACACTGGACTGACCTGCACACAGTGAGTCTCACTGTCCTGATGAGGGAGCAGGCCTGAGACTTGCTTCCAACCAACTACACAAGCATACTTGTGACTCTGTCACTGTCTCTGTGTGTGTGTGTGTGTGTGTGTGTGTGTGTGTGTGTGTGTTTTAAGGTTAATTTATTTATTATATGTAAGTACACTGTAGCTGTTTTCAGACACCCCAGAAGAGGGCATCAGATCTCATTACGGAGGGTTGTGAACCATCGTGTGGTTGCTGGGAATTGAACTCAGGACCTTCGGAAGAGCAGTCAGTGCTCTTACCCCCTGAGCCATTTCTCCAGCCCACTGTCTGTGTTTTTAGCCTGGGGTCTTTCCAGCTGTGGAAGTGTTTAGGGGAGGCTAAGGCAGGGGTGGTGAGGGACCTCTGAAGGTTAGGTGACAGCCAGCCACAAAACCAGGCTCTCTGGCCTGCAGCTGCAGGAAGTGAACTCTGTCAGCAGCCCTGGTGAACCAGGAAGCAGATGCTCTGGCAGCCCAGCCTCCATGAACAGCAGACCCGTCTAAGCTGAGCTGAACAACTCTGGACCCTCAGAGGCACCAAGATGACAGCTCTGAGTTGTCCTGGGTTGCTGCATTTGTGGGTACATTTGCAGCACCCCGACCCCCCCTAACGCACGAGCAAATGTCCCGTGGCTTTCTCCCTTACACATGCATCTGCTCACAAGGACAGAGGCCATGTTGATGCCAGACGCTATGGGTTTCCCTTCACTGAGAGAATCTCAGCTTTTTCACATGGCCTTCGTAAGCATTCTGCTTCCAGCCACCCTTGTTAGCAGGGTGCAATACAATTGTGGGGGTGACCCCCTGTCATCTTTTTTTGTGGCTGGATCACTGGGTCCCACAAATCTGAACTAATCTGAAAATGAAACCCCAGCTTCCTGGCCCATTGTCTAAGAAGTCTTGTCAGTGTGAGGAGCCGGACCAGGTTTCTCCCGTCAGGCAGCAGGTCCTGCTAGTATGGTGATTGCTGTGGGGTAGGGCGGGTCTTAGAGATGAGCAGCCTGCCTGAGACCTCTGCCTCCTGTAGGCAGGTCCCCTTGCCATCAGAGATAGAGCAAAGGTACACTCACGACTGAGAGGTGACTTCTGGGGGAATCGCATTGCTGGATCTCCGACAACTTAAGCAAGGGAGGGGTCTTCTATAACTTAAACTGGGGAGGGGCTACTGTCTTGTTTGTCCTCAAATGAAGGATGGGAGCCAGTAACTGTGTGAGGCAGATCATATGGAGATGTTCTTTAATGAAGCAGAGAGCAGTTAGTGGGCATCTTGGTCCACCATACTGGTCTCATCCTGGTTTGGATGGTCTCCTGCCCTCCCTGTTGGAGCAGTTGCAGCTGCACAGGGCTCTTCACTGTCCCTGTCAAGCCACCATGACTGTGAATTTGCCTCTTTTTTTTCCCCCCTGAGACAGAGTCCCTCTGTGAAGCCCTTTCTCGCCTGAAACTCACTATGTAGGCTAAGCGAGACTGGAATTGACAGAGATCCACCTGCCTCTGCCTTCTGAGTGCTGGGATGACAGGCGTGATGCACCACGCCTGGCTGAATTAACCCCTTGTTTTTCCTATGCCTAGTTAGCCTAATTCAGTTCTAGATGGCTTCATGAATAGATTTAAACAAAATCCAACAACTAACAGGCCCTTAATGCTGGGAGGTGGGGGGTGGAGGGGCTCCACCTCAGGTCTTTCTGATGGTAGCTATGAGCCCAGGCCTCCTGGGTAGAAATCTACTGTCATCAAGGCTTCCACCAGTCCCTGGGAGCCTGGGGCTCCTCATAGTCCTGTTGCCACGACAACAGCAGACAATGGTTTCTGTGGAGTTCGGTTCTATAAATAATTTCTAGCTCGGTCAGGGTGAGGTGGGCTCTGCTGGCAGGTTCTCCGTGGCCAATGCCACAACAACAGGGGAGGGGAAGTGAGGTCCGGGCCTGGGAGACTAGCTCAGGCTCTGCTCTGGCCGGCTGGGCCTTTTTAATCCTGAAGCAGCTAGAGTTGGCTTTCAGGGATGCAGCTGACAGATCAGAGGAGGCCACCTGGAGCGGTGTGAGGGTGCAGCAGCTCAACCTGGAGGCTCAACAAAATGCTGACCAGGTATTCCACAGGCCTCCTAAGGAGGATCTTTCTGTGGCTCAGCACAAGCTCGGGATGGCAAAGGGCAACTGCGGAATCAGTTTAAGAGAGAGAGGTGGACAGAGCCGCCCTGTGTCCCTGAGAGGTCAGCAGAGCTGCCCCATGCCCCTGAGAGGTGGGCAGAGCCACCCCGTGCCCCTGAGAGGTCAGCAGAGTTGCCCTGTGCCTGAGTTCTGAGAGTTCAGGGAGGAAGCAGCTCGAGGTTTGGGGTGGGGGGAGGAAGAAAAGATAGAAAAAAAGGTCTCTGGGTAGAGTGCTTGCTCAAGATGCACAACGCTCTGTGTTCCATCCCCAGGACCACACAGATGTGGTGGCACACCCTACATCCTAGCACTAGGTGAGAGCAAGGCAGAAGGGTCACAAGTTCAAGGTCATCATCTAATAGACAGTTTGACCCCATCTAGTAAATATTAATTAATTAATTAGGCAAGATATTAGAGAGGTGGCTCAGTGCTAGCTGTTCTTCCAGAGGACCAGGGCTCAATTCCCAGCACCCACATGGTAACTCACAACTGTCAGTAACTCCAGTTCCAGGGGATCCAATGACCTCTTCTGGGCTCTGTGGGTACCAGACATGCATGTGGCACACAGACATACATTCAGACAAAGCACACATGCAGGCGCGTGCGTGCGCGCGCACACACACACACACACATATACATACACACACACACACAGAGGCAAGCTCTGAGTTTTCCTCAGATTCATAGGGGAGGCCAATCACCTCTGGTCTGGACAGCTCTGTCTCTGCTTTGGCAGCTGAGTGTGGCTACATAAACTCTGACCTCTGAGAAGGTCAAGTGTCATCAGCAACTCATAACTGATAGCTGAAGAAGATTCTCTCTTTAAGCGGCAGAGCAGGCCTGGGCACTGCATTCTCTCATGACTTTAAAGGCTTTTTAAATTTTATTTATTTATTTATTTATTTATTTATTTATTTATTTCTAGTGTCTTAAGAAGGGACTCTGACACTGCTGCTGTCATTTGGATGTCAGCTTGGTGACAGTGCCCTTGCTAGCCCAAGCAGTCTGAAGACCCAGAAAGCAGAGATGACCCTGACATGGGAGTATACATAGCTGGTGGATCTCAGTGACTCCTGAGTTTTCCCTCAAGTTTTTCTTTCCCAAATAGCAGGAACATTTTCTTTAAATGGCAACAGCAGATTCGTGGAAGCATCTCAGCAAGCAATGGCCCTTGTTGCACCATCGCAATGACCTGGGTTCCATCCCCAGATCCCATGATAGAAGAAGAGAACTCTCATAAGTGGTTCTCTGACCTCTGAATGAAAAGGAGGAGCAGAAAAGGAAGGACATGACTGTTCCCAGGTGTGGTGGATGGGAAGGTTTATTGCAGATAACAGGGAGAGCACAGCCAGAGGCAGGAACCTCGGGGGAAAGCCTTGTGTGGAGAGGGAGGAGGGGAAGGGAGAGAGGAGAGCAGGATACGGGGAGGCTAGGAGAATCAGTGTACCTAAAAGGAAAAAGGATCGGGTAACCAAAATGGTTGAATTATACAGGGAAGGGCAGCCCAGCCCCCGGGCTAGAGAAGTTTAGTGTAGTGGTATATCAGGAAGGGACTGAGGGATGCTGGGAGAACCTGACAGCAAGGTCCACTGTGGTAGCCCACATCTGCAATCCCAGGACTTGACTGAGTAGAGACAGAAGGATCAGGAGTTCAAAACTTCAGCTAGGTAAGGAGTTTGAGGCCAGTCTGGGCTCCATGAAACTCTGTTACAAAAGAAATAAACAACAGCAGCAAGAACAAAATCCACAAAACCCACAACAGAAACAAAGAAAGGAACAGACAAAACCTCTCCTATACCAAGTTTCACCTGGGGGTTCTGGAGGCTGCGATCAGCTTGCCTCAAGGCTGAGAGGCAGCCAGGCTGGAGAACCCCAGGCTAGACCCACATACTAGAACCATGGGCAGGGGGATAGATGGAAATGCGGGTCCAAACTTGGAGTCAGGATGCAAAAAGGTCAGATGAGGCCATGAGGTAGGGCCCTCAGGATGAGGTTAGTGCCCTTGTAACAGAGGGCACCAGGGGGCGCTCTCTCATTCTCTTCATTTGGACCATAAGTGAAGGCAATCGTGGACACATCAGGAGGGATCCTTACCGCTTGGCCATGCTGCCCCTGAGGCAGGTGGATAACCCAGCCTGGGAAGCTGGACTGGCTAACCTTACTGAGGCTGGTTGGGTCATAGGTCACCTCCAAATGACCACTGAAACCAGGATAACAATGCACTGTGGCAGGTCACCTCTATGGAGAGAGGAAGAGAATGGGTGATCTGGGGGCTCAGGAGAGCAAGCCCTATTGTCCCTCCATCCACACAGAGACTCTAACCTTCTCCCCTATCAAGAATTCCAGTCTAGGAATTTCCTCCACCACAGACTGGGTGGGCCTTGACAGTGACAGAGGTGGCGCTATGTGGATCACAGGGTTGGTCATAGAAGGGGATGTCCCAGCCACCACGGATGAAGTGGTTTGCTTGGCAGCAATCACTAGCAAAAATGGTGGATGAGAAAGGGGCTCTCCATCAGAGCCTCTCTTTCTGGAAATGAGAAAGGGGGAGAGGCAGGAGAATCAGCATCACTGTGCCCCTGCTATATCAGAGCCAGAGCAGGGCCCGGCCAGACATGAAGGACCCAGACTCAACCTCAGGAGTTGCTGAGAGAGAAACTAAGGGCCTGGAAAGGGTGAGGTATAGAGAGCCTAGGTCGTGTGGCACCCACTCCTGCACCAGCGCTGGCCTTTGCTAGATGTTACTCTGGACATGTGGCTCTAAGAGACACTCTGCTTTGTTTTATCATGTGGGATTGTGTTTGTGTGTGCCTGCACATGCATGTAGTCCTGGAAGCTTACTGCCTCAGCCTGCTCTCAGTCTGCTAACCTAGGCCTAGTCCTGGGAGCTTCTAGCCTCTGTACAATCTAACGCAGGCCTAGAGTGTTTTTAACCTCTGAGACTTGCTGCTGAATAAGCTCACCATTTCTAGTTCTTTCTGAGCTTTGGCTGGCTGGCTCAATTCAGCTGTTCTGGTTCAGACTCCTCTACAAGCTGACTGATTCTCTTCTCTCTCAGCCTCTCCTGAGTTGCTCTCCTTGGCCTCAAACTAACTTGAGCAATATGTTCTAATCTTCTGGCTCTTTTTCATTCTCTGGCTCATTCTGTCTTTACCTGTGTCTAGCTTGTTCTTTCTCTGCAGCCTGTCTCTGTAAAACTGCCTCTCTCTCTCTGTCTCTCTCTCTCTCTCTCTTTCTCTCCCCTCTTTTAAGATTTATTTATTTTATGCTAATGAGTACACTGTAGCTGTCTGAAGACAGCGCCAGAAGAGGGCATTGGATCCCATTACAGCAACCATGTGGTTGCTGGGAATTGAACTCAGGACCTCTGGAAGAACAGCCATCTCTCCAACCCCCTGCCCTGCTCTCTTAAGTCATCTCTTTTTCTTTTTCTTTTTTTCCTGTGAGCTGGACATATTCTATTTCTGAGTCATTCTGTCAAATCTTTCTCTGAATCATCACTTTGTCTGCCACTCAACTAGTTATCACTTTCAAACATGGCTCCTCTTGTCTACAAACTACCTAAATCCCAAACCTTCATTTTTTGGGTTTAAAGGTGAGTACTAAGGCTGTGTCTGTATTCCAGCCATGCTGAGCCACTCCATGACTAGAAACAGTTTTTTTTTTTTTCAGCAAACAAAACAATCTTTGGGGCTCACAGTGTGATCAAATATCCTGCAACATATGTGCTTATGTGAGCATATATGAGTGTGTGTGCATGAATGCGTGTGCATGTGTGTGTGCACTTGCATGTGCAAGTGTATGTGCATGTGTGTGCATGTGGATGTGCCTGAGTACATGCATATAAAGTCCAAATGTCAAGGTTGGATGTGTTTCTCAATCATTCCCCACCTTGTTTTGTGAAACTGATTTGGCTAGGCTGGGCAGCCAGAGAACCCTGGAAATTCTCCTGTCTCTACCACCCCAGAGTGGTTCTGGGGATCAGAGCTCTGACTCTATGCTTGCACAGCAAGTCTGTTGCCAGCTGAGTCAGCTCCGGGTCCCTCTGGCCAGTGGTTTTGGTGGGTAACCCCATCTT
Source organism: Mastomys coucha (assembly GCF_008632895.1). Classification (NCBI taxonomy): domain Eukaryota; kingdom Metazoa; phylum Chordata; class Mammalia; order Rodentia; family Muridae; genus Mastomys; species Mastomys coucha. The sequence continues at coordinate 260,138,451 of NW_022196905.1, read as the reverse complement.
CCCACAAGAATGGCGATTCTTGTCAGACTCTGGTATCAAGGAACACTGGCCCCAGGGGAAAATTTGAAAATGGCCTGCTTTTCTGGATCCTGGGAGCAGTTATTTGTGGCTGAGCTGTTAGGAGCACATCTGTGAGCCTTGTAGTTTCCTGCCTTCCTGTGGGGAGAATTGAAACTCCCAGTCCATTCCACTACTGGTTGTCTGACCTCTCAGGCTTGCTTTCTTTAGGAGTGGGTTTGGGCAGATTCCATGTGTGGTTTCCCCACTCCCCTGCCGTTGTCTGCTGATGTATATTCCTGCCATCACCCTCTCTGTCTGCTTACCTCTGTGCCTCCCACGATTCCCTCAGAATCCCTTTCCTGTTCCTCTCTCCTCACATGGGTTTCCGGGTCTGGACTCTCAGAGCTACAAATAACAGATAGTTGGGCCAAAAATGGTCCAGACATGTAGCTCCATGCTTGTCTAGCATGCAGGAAGCCATAGTTCCATCCCTAGCACTCAAACAGGACATGATGATATACGACTGTAAATCAGGCACTTAGGAGGTGGCAGCAGGAGGGTTCAAAGTTCTAGGTCATCCTCAGTTGTACATGGGCTTGAGGATACTATGGGCTTCCATGAAACTCTGCCTCAAAACAAACAACAAAACCCAGCAACAACAACTGGGGGCTGGAGAGATGGCCTAACAGTTAAGAGGACAAAATACAATTGCAGAGGGCCAGAGTTTCAGGAGCCACAGTGGGCAGCTGAGACTTCGTGGAACTCTAAGTCCCAGGGCATCTCACACCTTTGGCCTTGGCAAGAATCTGCATTCAGGTGCACATAGCCATATATAGACCCAAAAATACACATACAATTAAAAAAATAAAAATTAGTCACCAGGTGTGGTGATGTGCACACACAAATTAACTCACTCTTTCTCTTTCTCTTTCTCTCTCTCTCTCTTTCTCTCTCTCTTTCTCTCTCTCTCTCTCTCTCTCTTTCAGTGCTGCATACACACTATCTATCTATCTATCTATCTATCTATCTATCTATCTATCTATCTATCTTTCTATCTATCTACATGTCTTCCTATACCAGCTGTACTGGCCGGTTTTGTGTGTCAACTTGACACAAGCTGGATCCAGCTGTAAGACATTTTCTCAATTAGTGATCAAGGGTGGGAGGGATCCCTGGGCTGGTAGGCCTGGGTTTTATAAGGAAAGAAAGAAAGCTGAGCAAGCCAGGGGAAGCAATCCAGTAAGCAACACTCCCCCGCCCCATAGCCTCTGCATCAGCTCCTGCCTCCAAGTTCTTATCCTGTGTAAGTTCCTGTCCTGACTTCCTTTGGTGATGAACAGCAATGTGGAAGTGTAAGCTGAATAAACCTTTTCCTCTACAACTTGCTTATTGGCCATGATATTTACACAGGAATACAAACCCCGACTAAGACAGCAGCAGAGAATCTTTACTGGATTGCAGAAGCAGCTGAACGGTTACAGGCTGTCCGGGGCCAGAATGGGCTCACTAAGACACTGATCCCACTGGAAGCCAGCATTCTTCCTCCACACGGTGGCATAATGACTGCCACACTCCTGGTGTGTGTGTGTGTGTGTGTGTGTGTGTGTGTGTGTGTGTGTGTGTGTGTGTGTGGTGTATGTATGGTGTGCATGTGTGTGGTGTGTGTATGGTGTGTGTGTGTGTGTGTGTGGTGTGTGTGTGTATGTGTACATGGCGATGTCCAAGAACAGGGGTTGCCTGTTCATCTGTATCCCTTCTAGGAGGAAGGAAGTTCCCCCTAACACACTCCACCCCATGTAGACTCTCAGGTTCTGTGGAGAGGGCTCAGCAAGCATGCAGCTCTCAGATATTGGATGAGGAAGCCAGACTGGCCTGCAGAAGTGTGGCAGAGCCTGGGGGCAGCAAGCTGAATGTGGCTTAACCTGGATTGTCCTACCTGACCCTCTCCTGGGCTCTGGGCAGCTTGACAGAAAACACTGAATGCTGTGGTCTGCACTTAACCTGACTCTCTGGACTGAGGGTTTGGAGTGAGCTAGGATTGAAGATCTGTGCTTCTTTGAATGTGTGTCAGTTGATTCCAGGCGCCTGGTGCTGACCGCTGAGCAGGGGGTTGGAAGGATGCAGCTGGCTCTCAGGAGCCCCACCAGCAAGCTACTGCAGCCCTGGCCAAATCCCTGGACTCTGTCCTCTGAACAGAGGGAGTGGGACATCCTGGCTAAGAATGACTGAGGTGCCGAGGGATTGCTTCAGGCAGAGGAGAGCCATCCACTGAATGTTCCTCTCCCCAAGTGACAGTCACTTCTGTGATGGGAGAGGAAACTGAGATCAGAAAGGTCACAGTGCACAGCCTGGCCCCAAACCTGTACATGTCCAAAGCCTGAGTGACTTACCCTCGGGCATGTAGCCCTCCAGTGGGAGAGCTGGCTTGAACCTAGGCCCATCTGGTTCACAGTGCAGTCTGAATGCTTCTCTGTAAAGTAGTGTGGGGACCCCTAGGGGAGTTCCTCTTTATCCTTCCAGGGTGCTAGTTCACAAGGCTACTCAGTCTAGAAGCTTCTATGTTTCCCTTGGCAGAAAAGCAGAAACGTTGGGCATCAGGTGCCAAGGGGAAGGAGCCAGTGCTAAGATGGCACATCCGGGTCCCTTGCATCACCATCCTGCCAGCAACTGTGTGTTCTGCCTGAGCCTCACTTTCAGCTTCATTTGCTGACCTTAAAAACATAACCAGATGGCCAAGTGGTGGTGGAGGTGCACGACTTTAATCCCAGCACTCGGGAGGCAGAGGCAGGTGGATCTCATCTACAGAATGAATTCTACGCAGAAAAACCCTGTCTCAAACAGACAAACAAAAAATCCAACCAATCAAGAAAAAAACAGGTAAGGGACTGGAGAGAAGGCTCAGTGGTTAAGGGCACTTGTAGCTCTTCCAGAGGACCTGGGTGGGGTTCAATTCCCAATACCCACATGGCAGCTCACAACCAACTTTAACTCCAGTCCCTGGAATCCTTCTTCTGGCATGGTTGGGCATCAGGTATGTATATGGTGCACACACATAAATGCAGACAGACAAAATACTAATGTACATAACATTTTTTGTTTGTTTTTGTTTTTGTTGTTGTTATTGTTGTGTTTTTGAGACAGGGTTTTTTTTCTGTATAGCCCTGGCTGTCCTGGAACTCACTCTGTAAACCAGGCTGGCCTTGAACTCAGAAATCTGCCTGCCTCTGCCTCCCAAGTGCTGGGATTAAAGGTGTGCGCCCCTACTGCCCGGCTAAAAATGTGTAGCCCAGGCTAGCCTCGAACTCATGATCCTCCTGCCTCTGCCTCCTTCAGTAAATCCTACTGGAGTGTGCCACCATAACTGGCCATATTTTTCAAATGACTAGATGGGAGCTAAGGTGTGGCTCAATGGGTGGAACCCTTGCCTAGCATGCACAGACTCTTGGTTCAGTTCTCAGGCATGATGTGTATCATCCTAGCACTCGGGAGATGGTCATAGAAGGGCAGTCTTGGCTCCTTCCTGAGTTCGAAGCTGGCCTGAGTTACCTATGAGACCCAGATAGATAGATAGATAGATAGATAGATAGATAGATAGATAGATAGATAGAGATAGATAGATAGATAGATAGATGATAGAGATAGATAGGAGGGAGGGAGGAGAGGAAGAAAAAACAGGCAAGAATGAGATTACACACCTGGAATCCCAACACTCAGCCTATAAGAGGCAGGATGATTTCCTCAGTGTTAGCCTGGTCTTAAATAGAGAGCTGTAGGCTAGCGTGAACTATGTAGAAAGACTTTGTCTCAAAATCAAAACAGATCTGGGAGATGACTCAGTGAGCAAGATGCTTGCTCCATAATCATGGGGATCTGAGTTTGGATCCTGACAGCTACATGACAATCAACTGTGTGGCGGTGCACACCTATAATCCCAGGGTGTGGGGCTGGAGCTTGCTCCTCAGTCAGCGTAGACACAATACTGAGCTACAGGTTCAGTGAAAGACCCTGTCTTTAAAAAATAGGTGGAGAGTGCCAGCATATGGTGGACACTGACCTCTGACCTCCACAGGTGTGCCTGCACACACACATGCACATGCACACACATGCACAGACATATGAACTCAAACACATGGGTGCACACACACACACACAGAGGCACCCACTCCAGACCGCAAAGGCCTGTGGTCCTCATTGGGGGTCTCCTGGAGGCTTACGGTCTCTCCACTTTGCCATGTCCCTCGAGACCCTCCAGGATCCAAAGCTCCACTTGTAAATTAAGAGTCTGCAGGGATTTGGCTTTTTATCTTTTCCATGCTTGTCACACAGCTTGAATGTCCTAGGAAGGTGTCCACCATGTGATCACGGGAGCACCTTTCTTCTGCCTGGGAATTTACTGACCTTGTCCTGCAGCAAGGCTGCCATGGTCTCTGGGTCTCCCTGTGACACATACACCAGGCTGTGCCACTGGGTCACAAGCAACCACCACGTTGTTTGGGAGGCCAGACTCAAATACTTTTGTAAATTTCCATTATTTCATTGTTGCTGGGTGTCCTTTAAGATATACACGAGGCACTGTGTTGTTTTTAGTGTGCAAGTGAAGTGGACTTTTAAAAAATATTATTTATTGGTATGCACATGAGTGTTTTGCCTGCCCACATGTCTGTGCGCTGTGTCCTTGGAGGCCAGATGAGGGCCCTGGATCCCCTGGGACTGGATTCATAGATGGCTATGTGCTGCCATGTGGGTTCTGGGAAACAAGCCTGATCTTTTGGAAGAGTAGCCAGTGCTCTTAACTGAGGGGCCATCTCTCCAGTCCCACAGATATGTTCCCTCTGAATTTCATTTCAAAATAAAGCAAGCAACATCTTGAAGTATTTTTAAAAGCCATGGCAGGGGAGGAGGGCTAGAGAGATGGTTCATTGGCTAAGAGCACTTGTTCATCTTTTAGAGGACTCAGGTTCAGTTTCTAGCACCCACACTGGGTGGTTCACAACCACCTGAAACTCCAGCTTCAGAGAGATCCCACACCTCTGGCCTCCCAGGCATCATATACATGTGTACATATAAATGTATACATATAATCAAAACTAATAATCAATCCTTTATTTGTTTGAGTCAAAGTCTCCCTACATAGCCCAGGCTGTCCTGGAACTCACTATGTAGATCAGGCTAGCCTCAAATTCACAGAGATCCACATGCCTCTGTTTCCTAAATGCTGGGATTAAATATGTGTACCTCCCTACCTGACCAAAAAATAAATACATCTTTTTTTTTTTTTAAAGCCACTGGACAATGGGTTAGAGAGGTAGGTCGGTGGTGAAGAATCTTCTAGAAGATCCATGTTGAATTCGCAGCACCCATATATATGACTGCTCACAAATGTCTGTAACTCCAGTCCCAGGCTCTCGGGTGCCTGTACTGGCCCCTAAAGCACTGCACACAAACGGTACATGCACAGACAAAGGCACCGGAAGCCAATGAGATGGTTCTGTAGGTAAAAGCTGCCTACCAAGCCTAATAATCTGAGTTTGGTCTTTGGGAACTACACGGTGGAGGGAGAGAACTGACTCCCCAAATTGTCCTCTGATTTCCTCACACACACACACACAACACACACACACACACACACACACACACACTAAATAAGAGCAATTGTAAAAATTGTGAAAACTTTAATGTCAGGACTGGAGAGATGGGTCAGCGGTTAAGAGCACTGGCTACTCTTCCAGAGGTCCTGAGTTCAATTCCCAGCAACTACATTATGGCTCACAACCACCTGTAATGGGATCTGATGCTTTCTTCTGGTGCATCTGAAGACAGCCACAGTGTACTCATATGCATTAAATAAATAAATAAATAACCTCTAATGTCATTGGGTCAGTATGGTTCCAGGAGCTATTGAAACAGGTAATTTCCTTCCAGCTCTCAAAAAATAATGAAACTGGACCACAAACAAACAAACAAACAAACAAACAAAATATTTCCCTTAGTTTAAATAGAGCAAACTGTGCAGTGTCCCTGGAGCTTATGCCCCTCTGAGGAAGAGAAAAGAGAGTCTCACAGCTGACCAGAGTTTCTGGCCCAGAGGACTCTGTTCCTGTTGGGTTTCATTTTCTTTAAGACAAGGTCTCACTGTGGATGGCCTCAAACTTGGTGAGATCTGCCTCTCTCTGCCTCTTGAGTGCTGGGATTAAGGGCATGAGCCACTAATTCGGGTCACAAGCCTGTGTTTTAAGACACGGTCTCCCTACGTAGCCCAGCTTGGCCTGGAACCTACAGTCCCCATCTCTAGCCCCTGTACGCTGGAGTGTGACAGATGAACACTGTCACACCTGGCTCTGAAGACTCAGTGGAAGTTCTCAGTGCCAGACAAATTCACACGCGAACACGCGGCCGTCAGCTGCAACATGTCCGCCTGGCTTAGTTCCTTTTCTCTTCAGAAAGGAGGGAAGGGTGAGGCTGATATCCCAAACTGAAAGTCTTTCTGAGGCAATCTTTGTGCCTTAAGAAGTTAAATGCCTGACTGGAATGTGTTTGTCAACGTTGTTTTCTTGAAAGGAAAAATAAAGAAGAGCCAGAGCTCCAAGGAGGTGTCTGGTAACAAATTCCCACGTGCGCATGCTGGTCGAGCCACGTGACAGGCTCTGCGGATGCTCCCTGGGCTTGTACCCGAAGGGCTACTACCGTGCTCTCTGACCGCAGCCCAAAGGGGCTGGTTGGGCGCCGCCTTTCCCTCGATGCAGAACAAATCGTTCACCATGGCTGGTGTCAGAGACGCCTTGCAGAACTCACAGATGTGCCAGGGGATACGGGGGGAGGGTGTAGCAAGCTTGGAGGAAAGAAGATGCACCCAGACAGAGCCTGTCCCACAGCAAAGGAGGCTCAGGGCTACACAGTGTCCTCTGAAATCCCTAACCCCGTCTCAGCCGATGGAGTTAGTCGGGATAAAGTCAGGCTGGATCTGGGGACCCTGAACAGGGGTGCCTTTGTGAGAAGAGCAGAGGTCAGAGGGATACACAGGGGAAGGCAAGCAGGGGCTGAGGCTGGAGCGGTGTGGGGAAAAGCTAAGGGATGCCAAGGAATTCAGGAGCCAAACAGGAGCTGGGAAACCAAGGCAAGTTCTGCCTGGAGCTGTCAAATGGGTGGGGGGAGGCTCGATCTTGTTAGGTTCCTCCTATCTGTAGGTTCCTGCCATCTGTCAAGACAGCCATGGGAAGCTCACCCAAGGCGTCTGAGGGAAAACATGGAAGTGTGTGCGCTGTTTTTGGTCTCATCCATTTCCTCTGCTGTCCCTCTGTCTAGCCAACAAGGGCAGAATCTGATTTCAGATTGAGAGCAGAATCTGGGGGGTGGATTCTGCCTGCCTCTCTGGCCTTTAGGGAGTACACAGGCTTACTGGACCCTGGGCACTTGTTAGCACCTGCTAAGTGAAGCCACCTCCTTTCTCCCACAGGTATACTTGATGACGTTAATAATAAATGACACACATGAAGTTCTTTATGCTCTCCTGGCACTCTCCAAGAGAGCACAGACAAACGCAGTCTGTATTCTATCTGTTGCGTTGATAACTTTTTAAGACTTATTTTCCAGCCGGGTGGTGGTGGTGTGCATCTTCAATCCCAGAAAATCTTAGAAAGCAGAGGCAGGTGGATTTCTGAGTTTAAGGGCAGCCTGATCTACAGAGTGAGTTCCAGGACAGCCAGGGCTATACAGAGACACCTTGTCTCAAAAAACAAAAAAACAAAACAAAACAAACCACTTGTTTGTATTTGTGCACACATAACTGCAGTGCCCTAAGAGGCCAAAAGAGGGCATTAAATCCCCCTGAGTTGGAGTTCAAATGCTTGTGAGCTACCTGATGTAGGTGCTAAGCGCTGAAATCAGGTCCTCAGGGAGAAGAGGAATCAGTCTTAACTACTGAGCTGTCTCAAGCCTCTGCATTAATAACTTTATCAGGCCATGTGAGGTGTGAACTGATGAAGTTACCCTCCAAGCAACTACACTGAGGTCACTGAATACCAGGTACCAAAATCTGCAAGGTACACCAGTACAGGCTCTTTAAGAATGACTAACACTGTCCTTTAAACATTGCTTGTAAACACATTTTAACTCTAATGATGTTGACATGCAGTCTTAGGCTTGGTGAGATCTGGTGTTAACAGCACCCTGTGCCATGGGTTAGGAATGTGAAGCTAATTGGAGGGAAAGCTAATACGACACCCTACACCTACATGTATTGACACTGTCAGTAACAGCTCCCACGCTACAGAACTTGCCAGCTATTCAGTGCACATTGACTTAGGCTGTGCCAGCTATTATTGTCCAGGCTCCATTCTGCCCATCTTTCAACATTTGAACCTGCAATTCTTAGTAGGGCACATGATCACTCCGTAAAAACTACATGTCCCAGCATCCTTTGCAGTGCATGTGGACATGTTCTAACCAATTGGAAATAATCAGAAGAGGGGAAACCCTTCTAAGCATCGTGCTTTATAAGGAAGAAAATTCCCATCCATTTCCCCTTCCCTTTGTGTTTCTGGAATGCAGATGTGTTGATAGGAGCTGAAGCATCCAGCTTAGGTCTTAGGATAGAAACCACATGTTCGGGGGCGGCAGACAGAAGAGATGCGCACAAAATGAGGCCCAGGATTGACCTGTTGTCTAGGGTTGCTTAATCCTTGGCTGTTTCATAGGAAATAATCTGCTCCTGTCTATAAGGTGATGTTAGTTTGGCCTCTGTTCCAGCGGCAATGCTGCTGACAAACCCACACCTTTCTGGCTCATGCCATGCTGGGGGCTGTCTCTATCTTCTGAGAGCAGCAGGCTGACTACACAGAGATGTAGATCAAGTGCCTACTTCAAGGCTGAGCTCATGGCCTGGACTTTAGCACCCTCCCTGTCTGGCAGAAGTAGGAAAACCACAACTCTCACTATACTGTGTTTTCCCTCCCAATACCTATGCCCCAATAGAGAACACGTCTCTCTGATAGACAGAAGCATTCATGTCAGCCCCAGGCATGGCTTCTTATGCTGCAATGAGCCTTCTCCCTTAGCCTAGCAAGACATCCCCATTGCTCCACAAGAAGCTACCTGGCTAGCTCCTCACAAGCCTAATGAGATAACCTCTCTTTGTTGCCACCTTCATCATGATGAGGGCCACTTGTGACCCAGCACAGGCAGGTAGCTGGAGCTTGACACTTGGGTTGGCTTCTTGTCTTAGAGGCCATGTTGGGGAGGGCCGTGTGAGATTGGCTCATACTTAGATGAGAGAGAGTAGGAAAGAGAGGAGAGAAGGAAGGAGGGGGAAGGAGGAGGGGGAGGAGGGACAGGAAGAGGAGAGAGAGAACGAGGGGGAGGAGGGACAGGGGAGGGAGGGGAGGGACAGGAGAAAGTGAGAGGAGGAAGGGGAGGAGGGGAAGAGGAGGAGGGGAAGAAGAGGAGGGAGAGAGGGAAGGAAAGGGAAAGAGAAAGGGAGGGAGAGGGTGTGTACCTGCAGTCCCTTGCAGTCTCCTTCCCTCCTCATGTTCCATCCAGGCTCTCAGCCTATGGAATGGTCCCACCATTGTCTCAGGGTTCCTTACCCTCTCCCAGACACACTAGTGTGATCCAGCCATATCTATTTCATCTATGTGGGTACACTGTCACTGTCTTCAGACACAGCAGAAGGTGGCATTGGATGTCCATTACAGATGGCTGTGAGCCACCATGTGGTTGCTACGAATTGAACTCAGGACCTCTGGAAGACCAGTTGGTGCTCTTAACTGTTGAGCCATCTCTCCAGCCTTCCTCAGCCCTTCTCAGTCCAGCTAAGTTCACAGTTAAGATCAACCATCGAAGGCACTAAGTCAGAAGGAAATTTTACTAGGCACTGGTTTGTAGCTACGGGCAATTGGCAGATCTGCCTTCTCTGCTGTGATTTTGAGCATCTGTGGGAGATGTCACAGTCCTGATGGCTGCATGACAAATTACACCAAATCTCTGTAACTTAGGACAACCCTGGACCCTGGTCATGATGAAGTAGTGTTGTGACCTTTTGCATGGGTATGGGAACTGGAGGACATAGCCCTGGGACCGGCTGGGACCGGCTAAAGTTGGGTTGGTGTCTTGTGTACCCCTCAGTTAGTGCCACCTGCCCAAGGGAGTCTGTCTCATCAGCACCCCTCCCACCAGTGGACTCACTGCAGACCCTAGTGTGGGCTCACACCCTCACACCTGACCCATACCCATGTTGCAGGGCAGCGTTGCTGGTTCCAAAGGCTACATGTCACTAGAGCATGTTCTAGTTCTACCGTTCCAAAGACAAGGTCAGGAGGCGAGGTCTGATGGATGCTTGCTCACATTGTAAGGATGTTTGGATAGACATTAAGTTAGGCACCAACTTCAGAACATTTAACTTTTTAGGTACTGTAGGACTGCCATCTTTCCTTCTCAAACAGACATGTCTGTCTATGAAATGACCCCAACACACAGAGCAAAAGCAAGGGTGTGTACCCTATCCTAGTCCCTGGGTCCTGGCACACCTGTGGATTTTTTTTTCCATTTAATAAGCCAGTGAAGGGGCTTCCACAGTGGGTCAGTCAACGGAGTACTTGTCTAAGGTCCATGATGCCCTAGGTTCACTTGCTCAGCTCAGGAAGCCGTGTGTGATGTTGCATGCCTGTGATCCCAGGACTCTCAGGAGGTGAAACTGGGAGAACCAGAAGCTTAAGGTCATCCTCAGATACACAGAGCTGTTGTTGTTTTTAATTCTTACTCTGTGTTGTATACATTGGTGTCTTGCCTGCATGTATGTCTGGTCACTGTGTGTGCCTCGTACCCACAGAGGCAGGGAAAGAGACTCAGATTCCCTGGAACTAGAGTTACAGCAGGTTGTGAGCTGCCATGTGGGTGCTGGGAATAGAACCCAAGTCCTAGAGAAGAGAAGCCAGACCTGGAAAGATGGCTCAGCACTTAAGAGCATTAACTATTCCTTCAGAAGACCCAGGTTTGATTCCCAGAACTCACATGGCAGCTTACAATTGACTACTCCAGCTTCATGGGATCTGACACCCTCTACCTCCTATGGCTCCAAGCACCCATGTGATACACAGACATACATGCAGGCAAAATACCCATATACACAAAATAGATATTTTTTAAAATTTAATCCCAGGACTCAGGAGGCAGAGGCAGGCAGATCTCTGCAAATTCAAGGCCAGCCTGTTCTACAAGAGTTCCAGGACAGCCAGGGCTATGCAGTGAGGCCTTGTCTCAAAACAAAGTCATTGTTCTAGTCCCAGATATGTAGAGTTTGAGATCACCCAGGGCTTGAGATCCTGTCTCAAGAGAGGAGAGAGATATGGGGGGAGAGAGAGGGAGAGAGATGGAAAGAAGGAGAGAAAGAGGGAGAGAAAGAGAGAGAAAGAGAAGAGAGAGAGAGAAAGAGAGAGACTTAATAGGCCACCAAAAATTATTATGTGGGTGTAGCTTAGTGGCAGAGTTTGTTGTTAATGAAGATGGAACAAGTTCGTGAGTCCTAAATTACACATACACTCACATACAAACACACACGTGCACACACACATGCCCAAGCACATGCACGCTTAGTAGTTATAGCTGACCTTCTGCCATTGGCATTCAAAAGAGTCCTGATTAAGGCCAGAAAAACACGGAAGTGCCCAGTTGGCACCAGGGCATTGTCTAGTGCTGTTAACTTTCCTTACTTTGTGGATTTTTTTTTTTTTTGAGACAGGTTTATTGCAGCCCAGGTTGACCTTAAACTCATTATGCAGCCCAGACTGGCCTCCGACCTGTGATCTGTCTGTCTCAACCTCCTAATTATAGATATGTGCCACCATACCTAGTCCAGCTGCTGCTTTGAAGGGACAGTTTTCCTTTGTCCCTGACCAGCAGGTGCCTCCCTGGTGTGAGCTGTCACTCCCTATGGAAGCAAGCTTTCTATCGGGCAGGTTTCATTTATTGTTATTTGACTTGTTCATCTATTTATTTGTGTGTTATGTGAGGGAGTGGCATTCACACACCATGGTGCACCTGTGGAGGGCAACCTGAGGGCATTGGTTCTTTCCTCCCAACATGTAGGTTTCTTTTAACTGCTAAGTGGTCTTGCTAGCCTTTCATTAGGTTTTAAGTACCCAGAACATTCCTATCTTTCCCTGGGGGCAACATAGCATCCATCTTATAGCTCCTGGATGTTGTTGTGAAATGGCCTGGTCCAGGGGTGGGCAACTCTAGGCTGGAACATTCCTCCAGCCTGGGTCCCCAGGAAGAACAGAAAGTCCACAGGGCCAACATCCATGCCTGGCACGTACCTGGTAACTGACAACAGCCCTGCAAAAGATGTGTCATCCCTGTGTCACAGAGGAGGAAACCAGGGTAGTGGTGGCTCGTGGCTCATGCTGCCTGACAACCTATGATCGGGACCCTGGACTGAGGAACTGGCTCTATCGGATTGGCCTGTGGGCGTATATATTTGTGAGGCCGTTTCTTGATGGTTAACTGATGTAGGAGAGCTCAGTTCCCTGTGGGTGATGTCAGCCCTGGGCAGGTGGGCCTGAACTTTGTAAAAAAAAAAAAAAAAAAAAAAAAAAAAAAAAAAAAAAAAAAAAAAGAGCTGAGCAGGCCAGAGGGAGCAAGCCAATAAGCAGCACTCCTCAGAGTGCCGCTGCTTTAAGCTTCTGTACTGATTTCTTTTTTTTTTAAAAGATTTATTTATTTATTTTATGTTTATGAATACACTGTAGCTGTACAGTTGGCCGTGGCTGCTAGGAATTGAAGTCAGGAAGGTCTTGCTCGCTCCTCCCCCCCACCCCCTGCTCCTTCTGGCGTAATACACTGTAGCTGTCTTCAGACACAGCAGAAGAGGGCGTCAGATCTCATTAAGGGTGGTTGTGAGCCACCATGTGGTTGCTGGGATCTGAACTCAGGACCTTCAGAAGAGCAGTCAGTGCTCTTACCTGCTGAGCCATCTCGCCAGTCCCTGTACTGAGTTGTTGCCTTGACTTCTTTTGTTGATGAACTGTGCCACGTCAGCTAAAGGTAAACTCTTTCCTCCCCAAGCTGCTTTTTGGTCTCAGTATTTATCGAAGACAAAACAGAACATGGAGGTAGATAAAGTTAGCACAACCTTCAAGAGCCACAGCTGAGGAGAAGCCGAGAAGCTGCGCATGTGCCCTGCCTTCCTTAGTGCCAGGCCCAGGAAGCCTGAAGGGACACGGGGAATGGCGGCTAGGGAAGAGAAATGCAAGGGGTGGGTGGTGAGGAACAGTGGGAGGGGGTGCTCAGCATGAGGACAGGAGGGACTTGGCTTCCAGTAAGTCCAGCCTAGCCAGCTGAGCTGGGGTTGAGTGGCTGCAAACCGGCCCCCCTGCCAGTCTCTTGGCTGGGTGGCCACAAGTGAGTCACACTCCCCATGCCTGCCTGGCCCCCCTTCTGCTTGGTCCTCAGTCTCATGATCCAAAGAAACAATGTGCGTCTGAGGTTGCAGGATCTGGGAGAAAGCCCTGATCAGGGCTTGGACAGGGATGGAAACCTGGTCCTCTCTAGACCACAGAGGTCTGTACAAAGATGGATTTCTTTGTACAATGGAAGAGCCAGGATGAAGCAAAATCTCCCCAAGGCTGGCATGCCCCATCCCCCCCATCTCCAGAGCCACTTTCCTGTATCCTTCCTGCTACCTGATTGTCACCTTTCCATTGATAAGCTCCCTCATATCCCAGTGGCAACTGTCGAAAGTTTCATCCTGGCTAGCCAGGGTCTGCTTCCGTTATTACAGTCCCCAAAGCCCTGGCTAGAGTATCAGTAGAGGCTCCTGTTCATCAGCCCCCAAAAGCCGAGTTTCAAGAAGGAGTGGGTGGCACCCTTGGCCTTCCGGCCTTCTTGGAAAGGGTCTTTCCTCCTGTGGTGCCAGTACAGACAAAAGAAGTCCACATCGGAGGGATTCTGCACGGGAGGCAGCACCCTATACAGCCGGCAGGGAGGGTGCTCATGAGTGGGGTGGGGCTACATGTGTCAGAGCTGCTGAGATGCCAGGCAGGATGTGATTAACATTGCAGTGGGTGTGACAGCCGTCCTGCCTGCCAGCCCCCGAGCCCATTGTTCGGCAGCCCAGCAGCCCCCTTTCCTTCACCCCACCCTGCTGCAACATGCCCAGCCTCTGCATGTCAGGTCCCCTCTGCTCCCTACCCAGCACTTATCCACGGTGCCAGCCCCCTAAAAATAGCAGCCTGCCTGAAAATGGAGGCCTGAGGCAAACTCCACAAGAGGAGACGGCCTCCCCCTGGTGCCTTGGCCCAGGCCATTCATGAGCTGAGCTGAGGGCCTGCCTTTGCCCACTGTTCTAAGGGAAGGAAAGCCACCAGCAGGCTTCTGCTTAGAACCCAGGCACCTGGCTCTGCTTCTGTCTTTCCAGGGATACTCTCTTCTCTCCAGGCCACCTCCATATCCCACTGGGCTCAGCCTTGGTGTGAGAGAGGAAGGAGGGAGCCTGCTGTGAGCAGACAGAGAGCCTATATAGTTCTTAAACCTCATTGCTTCTGACCCATCGCTTGATCCTGGAACCCTCTCTGAGCACCTGTCTTGTTGGTATCATTGAAAATAGCTGTAGAGATTGCTCAGTGGGTAGAGCACTGGCTGCTCTTGCAGAGGACTGGATTAGATTTCGAGCACCCATGTGGTGTGGCTCACAACTGTCAGTAACTCCACTCCTAGAGGAATTCAATGCCCTTTTCTGGTCTTCACAGTTATAGCACACACACAGTTCACAGACAACAATCAAGGCCAACACTCAATACACACAAAATTATTTATATGTATAAAAAGAATAGCAGAGTCGGGCAGTGGTGGCGCATGCCTTTAATCCCAGCACTTGGGAGGCAGAGGCAGGCAGATTTCTGAGTTCGAGGCCAGCCTGGTCTACAGAGTGAGTTCTAGGACAGCCAGGGCTACACAGAGAAACCCTGTCTCAAAAAACTAAAATAAGTAAATAAATAGAATAGAATAGCAGAAGAACCGGACATGGTGGCACATACCTTTAATCTCAGCACTCGGGAGTCAGAGGCAGATGGACCTCTGTGAGTTCAAAAAAATAAAAAAAATAAAAAATACACACACACACACACACACACACACACATCAAGAATGCTGGAAACTCAAGTGAGCTGTGGCCGTGTGACAAAGGCTCGAGGAGTCAGTTCTGTGGTCTCTGGAAGCATCTCCTTTGTCCCATCTTAGATGCTGTCACATGTCATTCATACACTGAGGTGGTAACCCCACTGTAGGGGGAGAATAAGAAATGGCTGGGATGTGTCTCCTGAGAGTTATTCTAAAACACCTGTGAGCCTGGCATGTTGGTGTCCCCGGAACTTGGGAGACCAGGCAGGAGGAAGATGTTTGAGGCTAGTCTGGGTTATGTGGTGAGCACCAGGGCAGTTCTCAAACGCAAACAATAATCCCCAAAAAACATGACAAAGCAGCTTGAGGTGTCTCTCACCTGTTAATCCCTGCACCCTAGATGTGCTATGGAAAGGGTCAGGAGTTCAAGGTTGTCCTTGACTATACAGCAAGGATTTGTTTCTAATAATTAAAAAAAAAAAAACTATCAACAAACACATCTGTTTCATAAATATTAAACTGTGAAAAGCCCATGCTGTGGTAAAACGTGGTAACTTGGGTATATATGCTTCTTAAAGATTTATTTTCTTTTATGTCTATGGATGCTTTGCCAGCTTTTGTGTCTGTGCACCTCATGTGTGCCTGGCGCCCTCGGAGGCCAGAGCAAGGTTCAGATGTACTGAAACTAGAGTCATGAGAGTTACAGATGTTTATGAACCTCCACATAGATGCTGGGGGCGGGGAGAAAGGGAGGGAGGGAAGGAGGGAGGAAGGGAGGGAGGACAAGAGAGTCTGTTGAGACATGTGGGGTGTTTGGATTGAGACAGAGTCTCACTTTGTCACCTAGGCTGGCCTTGAACTCATAGAGATCTGAATGCCTCTGCCTCTGAGTGTGTCTCGAGATCAGAGGTGTGTGCTACCACACCTAGCTCACTTGAGTATATTTTTAAGATTAAAAAAAAAAAAGTGGAGCATTGAGGATGGAGATAGCTCAGATGGTAAAGTGTTTGTTATGAAAACGTGAGAACCAAAGTTCAAATCCATACTGGTCATGCAGAAAGCCAGTCTTGGTGGTTTGTGCTCGTAATCCCAGCTAAGCTGGGATTAGGTAGAAGTTATAACCATCCCGTGATTGACACAAACTCAACAGACTGTTCCCTCCCCCCCCCCCCCCCTCCTTTCAGGCAGGGTTTCTCTGTATAGCCTTGACTGTCCTGGAACTCTGTTGACCAGGCTGGCCTCGAACTCCGAAAGATCTGCCTGCCTCTGCTTCCCCAGTGCTGGGATTAAAGGTGTGCAGCAATCACCTGCTGGAGGCTGTTAAGACTTATTTTATTTCATGTATATGAGACACACCAGAAGAGGGGCTCAGATCCTATTACAGATGGTTGAGAGCAATCTAAGTAGTTGCTGGGAATTGAACTCAAGACCTCTGGAAGAGCAGTCAGTACTCTTAACTGTTGAGCCATCTCTCCAGTCCTGGAGGCTGTTTCTTAAGGGCAGAGAAGACTGTTGAAATGCCTGCTGTCAGCCAAGATGCTGTGATGAGCTTTGAGACATAAAACAGTCCCCGTGATTTGAGCAGAGCATCAGAAACACCAAGCATGGAGCATTGGACACAGAGGTCAGGCACTGTGGCAGAGTGAGGTGAAGGAGGTGTGGGTAGTAGTGCACACCAGGGCTGGGGCAGGCCCTGCAGTGGCTCCTGGCTGAGCAGCTTTTGCCCAAAGGAGCCACCGAGGGACAGCTGGGAGCCTTCCAAGAGCAAGCAGTGCGGACTCACTTCCTGGAACTCAGCTGAGCCTCTTTCTCTAGGAGACCCCAGACGTTATCCAAATAAACAAAAGGCTGCTGGGAAACAGCGGCCAGGAGGTCAGGGAGGCTGGCGCGGCCATGGGGAGGAGGAGGAAGTCAGTGGTTCCTGGGAGCTTGGGATTGCGGGCTGTGGGCTCTGTGGCTAGCAGCTGGCTCCTGGAGTCTAGGTTCTGGGCAACAAATAGCCCACATGCTGTCAGGCCCGGGCCAACCACAGAGGACTCGGGGGCTGGGCCACTGAGATCCACGGCTTGTACCAGGGTGAACACAGACTCTCGTGCTTGTTTTTTCAAAGTCTCCTGGCTCTTCCGCATCTTGTGAGGGGTTACAGACTCATGAGCCGTAAGAAGAAACAGACTGGAGCTTAGGAGGTGCCTCTTCATCCAGCACCAGCCTTGCAAGCCTGACGACCTGAGTTTGATTTCCAGAACCACATAAAAAATAAAGAAATAACATAAGCTGGGTGGAGTGGCTTACACTTGTAAGCCTAACGCTGGTGAGGCAGGAACAAATAGATCCTTCAGGCTCCCCCGACAGCTGGCCTAGCCTATTTAACAAGCTCCTTGTCAGTGAGACCCTGTCTTAACAGCAACAGAAAAGGCTGGAAGGTACCTGAGGAATAATTTCTATGGTTAACCTGTAGTCTCCAGAACACAGGCAGACAGACAGACACACACACACACACACACACACACACACACACACATACACACATACCAAAAACAGGAGCCTTCACTGGATGCAGACGTATCCAGTGAATACCTTCACAGAGGTTTTTGTCTGGACATCAGGAATGCCTTCAGCCACTCAAAACAAAAAAACAAAAAAACAGCACTCACTTGTGTCTGTGGCCAGCCAGGGCCTGTGGATGTTGGGAAGAACTTTTCTCTATTACTCTCTTTAGAATGACCCAGAACCACACCTTCCCTGGATCTGCATAGTACATTTAGGACCAGGATTCTAAGGAGAGGCTGGGGCCAGGACCACCCTGTAATGTCTGGATACTGGAAGCTGAAGATTCCTCCAGCTACATTTGACACCTGCAAACTGCCCAGAAGGGGGAATTGGGAGAAGGAAGGAGTTGCTCCTGTGTCCTAACACAGCCCTAAGACTGAATAAAGCCAATACCAAACACGCTAGTCCTTGTCTAGCCGCAAGACCCACCCAGAGCTTCGAGTCTCCTGTGAGCCTCTGTGTGTGTTTCTGACCACACTGTATGCTGTGTGCAAGGGGTCTCCTGGCTGTGTGATGTCCGCCTCACTGTGGTGCGAGCTGGCCCCACTTCACGGAGGCTGCTCCTGTAGCTTTCCCCTTGACTTTCTCTGAGGTGAGCACCACCCTGCTGTGGGATGATCCTCTCTGGTGGTGCTGGGCAGAGACAGCAGGAGAAGCCAGCTTTCCAGATGTGCCGTGTTTGCCCAGCTGTCTAGCAGATCCAGTGTATCGGGCCCATTTTCAATTTATTGTAGGGATGCCAGGATGGCTTGTGACAGAGTGCAATGGTTTCATTCAGGAGTGTCCATAATCAGTTTGATTCGGACTTTCCCATCAGCAACCACACACACACTTGTGGGTTTTTTTTTTTTTTGTGCTGGATTTTCTCTCTCTTTCTCCACTTCTCCCCCCAAACACACACACACATGCATACAGGTATACGCCACCCTGCCTAACACACATTAGGTCTTAGTATGAGGGGATGGTGTGGGCATGAAGGCTGAGAAGCCTGGGGGACCCTGACTTCATGAATGTATTACCTTATGCTCCCTAGTGGAGGGCTAGCATCCTCAAAAGAAGCCTAGCAGATCCCCCCCACCCCCCACCCACCCCCCGTGCTGGCTCCGGTGCTTTCCCCCTGGCTCACCACGAGACTGGGGGGACTATCTACCTCACCTGCAGCCCTACCACAGAGGGCTGGCCAGAGATCACCGTAACACTCAGTTCTTACCCCTCTTCAGTCTGTGAACTCTTGTTTGTCCCTTGGACAGCTTCTTGATGTCCTCTCCAGGATGACTTGGTGACTTGGATGCCTCTGCTCCACAGCTTGTGCGTCTCTTGGGTCCCCTGGGAGAACCAGTCAGGCTGCCTCAGCCATGCGATGTCTGTGTCTTAGGGTTTTGTTGTAGCTTTATGGTTTCTATGTGTGTTTTCCTGTTGCTGTAATAAATCACCCTGACAAAGCAACCTATGGAAGTTTATTCTTACTCATAGGTAAAATGTACAGTCTATTCCGAAAGACAGGGTAGCAGGGGTGTGGGGTAGCTGGTCCCATCACGTTCACGATCCAGAAGAAGAAAGAAGTGAACGCTGCTTCAGCTGCTGTTCTCCGTCTTAAACAGTCCAGGATCCCTGCCCAGGGAATGGTCCTGCCCATAGTCAAGAAGGGTCTTCCTGAGGCAGGCAGATTTCTGAGTTCAAAGCCAGCCTGGTCTACAGAGTGAGTTCTAGGACAGCCAGGGCTATTCAGAGAAACCCTGTCTCCTATAACAAAAACAAAAACAAAAACAAGAAGGGTCTTCCCACATTAATAAATAAAGATAATCCCACACAGGCACGCTCAGAGGCCTACCTCAAAAGTGGTTCTAGATTCTGGCAAGTTGACGATTGATACTAGCCCTCATAGTCAGCAAATGAGATGTAAGCAGAAATCTGTTAGATTGTCTCTCAGAAGAAGAAAAATAGGTTTGTTTTTTTTACCTCCATAATAGGGCATTACACCATTGTCCCCTGGTCCAGCACTGAAGGTAAAACTTGATATTTATGCTATGGCAGCTGTGTTGGTATTGTAAGAAAACATCCAAAGCCTTGTGAACACTGTCCCTGACTAACTGACTAACACTGGGCTTCCTGTCCTACCAGAAAACAGACTTCAAGTTTATGTTACTATTCATTGTAGCGATGGCGCTGTAACATTGTAGCTGTTGTTGTCACTGTGATAAAATGCTTGGCTACAGTGCCTCAAATGACTTAATGGATTTATTTATCTGGGTTCATACTTTAGGAGTTCAGTTTGTCAGGGCATAGAGAACATGGAGGAGAGCAGCTCCCTGCTTGCTAAGGATGACCCTGAACTAACAGTCTTGCCTCCACCTCCTCAGTACTGGGATCACGAGCTTGTGCCGCCGTATCTGATTTATGCAGAGCTGGGGGTGAAACCTATGGTTTTTCTCACACTACGCAAGGACTCTACCAACTGAGCCACATCCCTAGCCCAAGCTGCACCTGAGAGAATTCCCTTTCTCATTTTTTAACTAACAGGTTAACCTTGATGGCCCTGGGAATCTGCTTCCAGCACAGGTCTTTTCCATCCTGGGATTACTGCCAAAAGATAAGGAAATACCAACACTATTTTGGAAAACTTCCATTTTGCAAGCATTCCAAGAGAAACCAGAGATGCATGTGACTAGTCCTAATTGATGGATAAGACCATCAACAGAAGGAATGGCCAAAGTCCATGGTCAGCACAGAAGTGGACTTTATTTGGAAGAAGCATCACCGAGACTTATGCAGGAAGTCAGACCACCCACTGACAAGTCTGAATGAGCACCTACTGTATACACAAGAGAGTTGGAAGTCTTTGCTCATTAGTGGGGGTTTGATATATCAGGATACACAAGCTAAGTGGTGTTTGATCATACTGGTGACCATCCTGACCATCTGTACAGGTGTCCCAGAAGTCATCCCCGGGGAAAATGATGTGTTGGGATATCAAGGAGGATCAAAGGGTTGAAAGGGGCCACATGGGTGACATGTGGATCCAGACGGAGATGGCTCAGTTAGCAAAGCACCTGCCCTGCAGTCGAGAGAGACTGATTTCAATCCACAGAACCCGTGTAAAAAGAGCCAGCGTGATGACGTGGGCTTGTAATCCTAACATTGGACACAGGAAGATCTGTGGGGCTCACTAGCCAGCCAGCCTAGCCTAATGGGTGAGTTCCAGGCAAGTGTCAGTCTCGGTTATAAAAAACAAAGTGGATGTTGCCCCGGGGAAGGGCGGGTGAGATTGCAACTGTCCTCTGGTCTCCATGTGCACACACGTGTAGATAAATACATAAATACACACAAAAGAAAATACAGACACCTGAACTATCCCAAATGGGCTGGAGCCCCCCCGGCTCCCCCCCACGCAATCCCAGAGTCACTGGGACTCAAACACAGGAGACAGTGCAACCACACAGTGGGGAGAACACAGCGTTGTTCAAAATCAGCATACTAATCTGTCCTTCCTGCCGATGCTGGGCTGCGGCCTCTCTGAGTTTCAGTTTCTCCATAAGGGTGCACTGCTAACGTTGAGCAGCAAAGCACCACTGAGGTGAGTCGCTTAAGGAGGGTTGAGGCATCTGTCTGGCTCCTCCGCAGCAGCCAAGGACTGACTACCACTGTGGACTCCTCTCCCACACAAAAGCTATCAGGACCTAGCTTCTGTCTGCTGCCCATCTTGGGGGACAGGGCAGTGGGTTCAGGACCACACGCTGTCCCTGCTGCCTGACTTCCTCTGCACGTGGGGACAGTGATATACTGACTTCAAAGTGTACCACAAGGGTGAAATGAGCCGTGAAGGTGCTCTGTCGCCTGGCATCGCTTCCCTTCCTGTTCTTGATGCCAAAACCTTTACTCTGGTAGGCTTGGCAGGAGGTATGAGAAGGGTGCCAGCCTCAAGACATAGCTCTGCCATTTGCTGTGTGTGTCCTCTGCAAGTGACTTGGCCTCTCTGTGGTCAGGTTTTCTTTTGTCTGCAAAGTCATGATACTCAGAACTATGGTGCATTAGTGTTAGCCCACAGGGAATTACTGATTCATGTTGGAGTGTATGCCCTACACACACACTCACACACATGCACGCACACACGCGCACACACACACTCACGCACGCACGCACACTCACGCACACTTACACACACTCACGTACACTTACACACACTCACTCATGCACACACACGCGCGCACATGCGCGCACACACACACACGCACACACGCACACACACGCACGATGAGATGAGAGGTGCTTGTGGCTGTTAGAATTTTGGCAGTCCATTCACAGCTACTGTAAAGTGCTGCCATGATTTGTTGCTATCTGTACTCCTCTCAGTTCTCAGTGGAGGACTGAGCTTCTTCTCTCCATTTCACAGGCAGACAGGACTAAGGCCAGAGTGAGCTGCTAGCTGTGGATTGGACTGCTGGGGAATGGTCCTGATGAGGGAAGAGGTGGAGGATGTAGGGAAGGCGTACAAGCCAAGGGATAACACAAAGGCCTTTAGCCACCAAAAGCTGGAGGGCCAAGAGCCACAGAAGGAAGCAGGTTGTCTGCTTTCACGGCTGGCTGCTCTGGCCGAGGATGTGGGTTCAGTTCCCAGCACCCACCTGGCGACTCACAGCTGTCTGAAACCTTAATTTTAGAGATCTGATGCTTTCTTCTGGCCTCCTCCAGTACCAGGGACAGTCATGGTGTTCAGATACACACACACACACACACACACACACACACAGAAAGAGAGAGAGAGAGAGAGAAAGAGAGAGAGAGAAGGAGAGGGAGAGGGAGAGGGAGAGAGAGAGAGAGAGGAAGAGAGAGAACAACCAAACACATAAACATTTTTTAAAAATAGGTTTAAATGCAGGGCAGTGGTGGTGCATGCCTTTAACCCCAGCCCTTGGGAGGCAGAGGCAGGCGGATTTCTGAGTTCGAGGTGAGCCTGGTCTACAGAGTGAGTTCCAGGACAGCCAGGACTAAACAGAGAAACCCTGTCTCGAAAAACAAACAAACAAACAAAAAAGGTTTAAATAATTTTAAATAAGAAATGCTTCAAAAGTAAATTTGGGGGGGGGTATTTTTTATTTTTTTGTTTTTTTTTTGAGACAGGGTTTCTCTGTGTAGCCCTGGTTGTTCTGGAACTCACTCAGTAGACCAGGCTGGCCTCGAACTCAGAAATCCGCCTGCCTCTGCCTCCCAAGTGCTGGGATTAAAGACATGCACCATCACCACCCGGCTCAAAAGTAAATTTAAAAATAGATTTTATGAAATCTTTGATTAGGGGGCTTTAACTCAGTGGGTAGAGTGTCCAGTATCCACGAAGCCCTTGGTTTGCATCCCAGCATCTTATAAAATGGGCATGGTGGCACACACCAGGCAGGCCAGAAGTGCAAGACCATTTGGGGCAAATAATGAGTTTGAAGCCAGCCTAACAAAAGGGTTTTACTTTAAAGTTTATTATCGTGGGAAGGTTAGGGCCTTCCATAGTGTAGCCATGTGGAGGCTCATGGATAATTTTCTGAGTTGGATCTTTTTCCCCTTTATTTGGGTCCCAGGAATTCAAACTCAGGTGGCTGCATAGCAAGTGTCCTTACCCACTAAGCCATCTTGCCTGCTGTCCACTTTATTTTCTGAGCAAGGTCACCCTTTGAAGCTCAGGCTCACCTCAAACTTGCTAGTTACTCCAGTCTGGCCTCAAAAACTCCATCCTCCTGCCTCAGCCTTCTGGGTGCTTGGATTAAGAGTGTATATGACTACAGCTGTCTTGCCTTCAGGATTTCAGAGGAATACTCGCTCACCCCACCCGAGCTTTCTTGTCTGGTAGAATATCTTCCTTACACATTTTAGTCAGTGTATCTTCTGAGACTTCTAACACAACAGCAATGGACACAGGAAGGCTTGACTTGGAGGCAAGTCAGCTCCTCCATTTTTTCTGTTTGTCTGGAATGTGATCCTTCTATGAACTCCAGCCCAACCCAGATGGGACAAAGTCCAGGCAGGTAAGACTGTCCTCAGTGTTCCTCAGCATAGACGAGAGCCCGGAACTGGGAGACGTGTCCAGTCGGTTAAGGCACAGCACCATGCTGCCATTATACCACCGACAGCAGCACTGGCTTGGAGAAGTCAGGGGGCCAAGAAAAGTACTTGGATTGCCTGCTGGTGGTGGCACGTACCTTTAGTCCCAGAACTTGGGAGGTAGACGCAGGCAGATCTCTGACTTTGAAGCTAGCCTGGTCTATAGAGAGTTCTAGGATGACCAGGGTTACACAGAGAAACTCTGTCTCAAAAAAACAACCCCCCAATATGTATGTATGTATGTATGTATGCATGTATGTATGTATGCATGTATATTTTGTTGTCTGTGCATTTATGTATGTGTGCACGTATGTTTATATGTATATGTATGTGTATGCATGTATATGTGTGTGCGCATGTATGTACCTGTGCATGTATATGTGTATGTATATGTAGGCATGTGTGTATGTATGTTTGTGTGTACATGGCTCAGTGGTTAAGAGTGCTTATTGCTCTTCCAGGGAACCTGTGTTTTGTTATCAGTATCCATGTAATATGGTGTTCACAACCTCCTATAGCTCTGGCACCAGGGGATTGGAAGCCTTTTACTTCTATGGACAGCCTCACTCATGTGCACATACTTTCTCTTCATCACATAAACAACTAAAATTAAAATAGCATACACGCACACATCCATATATTTTATAAAAGTGGTAAACTCTTTACTATACGAAAAATTTTAAGAACCAATCCATCCCAGATGGAACTGGAAGGCCAGGATGTAAGTTATTGCCTTCCTTCTGCAGCTTTGGGCGGTTTGACATCTCCCTAATGCCCACTGATATGGTGGAAACAAGCAGAAGCCCATGCCTTGTGAGGGTGGTGAGACAGGAGCTGGCATTGAAACACAATGCCATGGAATATGGAAAGTAGAGACCTAGAAGGAACACACACACACACACACACACACACACACACACACACACACACACGGGGCTGGGAGAGAGGAGATCCACAAGAGAACCCCGAAGCCATGAACTGAGGGATCTCAATTGAGGGATCTACCATGCCAAGCTTCAGTGTCCCCTTTTGGAAGACAAGGGGTGTCTTTGCCAAGTGGTGTGTGTTTAAAAGTCCAATCATTTTTGTTAGGCTTTTTGACTTTTTTAGACCATGTATTCTGGGCTGATGTTGAACCCTCTATGTAGCCCAGGCTAGCAATTCTCTTACCTGAGCCTTCTTAAATGCTGAGATAACCTGTGCCAGCCACTCCACTCAACAAAGAGTTTATGTGGAAAAGCCCCTAGGAAGGGAAACACAGTTTTGACTTTTGTTTTTTAAAGTACATGGTAAATGGTAAAAAAACATCTCATTCACAATTCTTTAATCGTGGTCCTTCTCAAGGGCACCAAAACAAAGTTGGAAATTTAAAATAAAAACGTAAAATTAAGCTGGGCAGTGGTGGCGCATGCCTTTAATCCCAGCACTTGGGAGGCAGAGGCAGGCGGATTTCTGAGTTCTGAATTCGAGGCCAAGCCTGGTCTACAGAGTGAGTTCCAGGACAGCCAAGGCTACACAGAGAAACCCTGTCTCGAAAAAAAAAATGCCTCCTGGAAATCTCAGCACCTTAGGCTTCTTCTACACCATCTCACTGGCATTTCCTTCTTCCCATTAACCCTTGGCTTAACAGTTTATGATAATGTAAGAATGTATGTACAAGACAGTTTTATAATATCATTTCGGCTTGAGTCTGTTTCAAAATATTGGATAAATATCAAAAGAATTTTTTTTTTTTTTTTTTTTTGGTTTTTCGAGACAGGGTTTCTCTGTGTAGCCCTGGCTGTCCTAGAACTCACTCTATACACCAGGCTGGCCTCGAACTTAGAAATCTGCCTGTCTCTGCCTCCCAAATGCTGGGATTAAAGGCATTCGCCACCACTGCCCGGCTCTATTTTTAAATAAGTA
Source organism: Mastomys coucha (assembly GCF_008632895.1). NCBI lineage: Eukaryota > Metazoa > Chordata > Mammalia > Rodentia > Muridae > Mastomys > Mastomys coucha. The sequence goes on along the minus strand of NW_022196905.1, from coordinate 260,112,804 downwards.
TCCTGTAAGAGGTGATTAAAAACAAAAACAAAAACAAAAACAAGCCTGGCAGTGGTGGCACACACTTGGGAGGCAGAGGCAGGCAGATTTCTGAGTTCGAGGCCAGCCTGGTCTACAGAGTGAGTTCTAGGACAGCCAGGGCTATATAGAGAAACCCTGTCTTGAAAACAAAACAAACAAGCAAACAAAAAGAACAAAAGAAGGAAAGTCTCTAGAGTCTGGGAACAGAAACCCCATATCCCAGGAGTACTTCCATAGTGTGTGTGTGTGTGCACACTATGGCACACATGTAGCAGTCAGAGGACAGCTGGCAGGAGTGGGTTCTCTCTACTATCTGGAACTTGTCAGGCTGGGCAGCAGTTGCCTCTGCCTACTGAGCCATCCAGCTATCTCCTTTGTTTTTTTAAGGCAGGATCTCTTGATGTTTCGAAGTGTTTCGTATTCCAGGCTAGCTGGTCCCTAAGCCTCTGGGAGAGCCTCATCTCCACCTTCCTCTCATCTTGTTCTCGGATGCTCAGACCACAGACGACCACCTTTACCCTCTGCGCCATCACACTGGCCTCTACTAAGGCAAGGCTCCTATAACTCAGGCTTAGTGTTGACTTTTTGATTCTCCTGCCTCAGCTTCCTGAGTACTGGGGTGACAGGTGTACTCTACCACACCTGGCAGGGCTCTCCATTTAAAATAAGAGCCCAGGTGGTTTGTTTTTTGTTTTTGTTTCCACTGGGAAAACAGAACATCTGGCCCTGCATCCGATCCCTGGGAGAGCAGTTCTGCTGTAAACAAACCTCGGCTGTGCAGATGTGAGGTCCAGCAGTTCTGGGGGGCAGATACCTGCCTATGGCCACAGGTAGCCTCAGTCCCAAGTAATCTGGTGGAAGCTAGGGTATAACACACAGCCTTGCTACCTTGGGCTGGCAAAACATGGAGTCAACAACTATGTTGCCTACACTTCTGCCCTGGACAGAGTGTCCTCGGTAGGTGACTGACAATGCCAGATCCCATTTCCCACATGGATGAGCTGCCCTACCAGGCCACTGTCTGAGCCTGTCCACATCTGGGGATTTTGATTTGGATGACAGCATTAGGACCCATTGCTGAGGTGGTGGTGGGCCTGATGTAAGAATCCCATCTGGGGCTGGAGAGATGGCTCAACTGTTAAGAGCACTGTCTGCTCTTCCAGAGGTCCTGAGTTCAATTCCCAGCAACCACATGGTGGCTCACAACCATCTGTAATGGAATCCGATGTCCTCTTCTGGTGTGTCTGAAGACAGCCACAGTGTACTCATATACATAAATAAATCTAAAAAAGAAAAAGAAAAAAAAAAACAGAATCCCATCAGTGGGAGCTGGAGAAATGGCCCAGTAAAGAGTGTGTGTTGCCGTTGCAGGGGACTGGGTTTGATTCCCAACACTGACATGTGGCTGGCAAACCATCTGTGGTAGCTCCGGGTGACCTGGTGCACTCTTTTGAGCTCTGCAGGCACCAGGCATATCATATATGTGAACACGTAAGAGAAGCAGACAAAGTGTTCACACACATAAAATTAAAGAAAAAAATAACTAAACCAACAAGTTAGGGTCTGCTTGAGGTCTAGGTCCCACTTAGGGAGAGCAGGCGGGCCTGGGCTGCTGGAGATTGTTCCCTCTACTCAATACCCAGTTCATGCGGGGCTTCTCTGTCCTGGTCAGGGCCATGTCTTGGCTTGTCTTCGTGGGTTCATGGCTGCTGGACCCCCGTGCCAACCCTTCTCCCTGGCTGGATGCTGAGACAGAGAAAAAGCAGGACCCTGGCACTGGGGAAAGGGCCCCTGGCAGGGTGTGTGTGTGGGCGATGCTCTGTCCCAGAGTCGGGAGTACTAGTATGGATACAGAAACAACACAGGCACTTCACACCATTGGGGTAGCCTGTTCTGGGGACTTAGGGGGGTGAACACCACATTTCTGTCTCAGGTACTCTGTTCTGTCCTCAGTTCTTTGGAAGGGAGTCCTCTTTTCTCAACCTTACTCCCAAAGGAAGCCAGTCTGGAACAAACATAAATGCAGGCAGGCAAGCCAAGCTACCCCAGACCGGGTACCGCTCTGGATAGCTTCAGGTCCATGTGTATCAGCAGCACCTCCAGCCCCCCAGCTGTGTTTCCAGGCAGAGGCCCTGCGGGCCTGAATGACAGCCATTTCCAATTACGGCAGGCCTTCCCGTGCTGCTCCCTCAGATGCTCAGCTGCCTTTCTTGGTGGGGCCTGAGCTCCAGGGTCAGTTCCCAGCACTCCCTGGGGGTCCCCCAGTCCTTCCTAATATCCCATGCTCCAGTACTCTGGAAAGAGTAGACAGGCCCAGGTGAGGAGACGATGAAGGTTGGAACTGGGCATGCAGCCTGCAATTCCTCAGACCTATGCAAACATAGAGAGGAAGCTCAGGAGCCCATGGCCGGGGCTGTGCCAAGGAGGGAGCCCTGAGCGCGGGGAGACCTGGTACTGCCACAGACACTTTGCAACCAACATGAGGCCTGGAGCTCAAGTAGGTCTGGCAACAGTGGCGTGGGCAGAGTGTGCTCAGGCCTGAGCTGAGGCTGGGAGGACTGGGTAGGGATAGGAGACCTCTAAGGCTCCGGCGTGTGGACTTGGGTCTCTCATCTCTATTGCCCCAAACCCCAAATGAGGTCTCGTCCTACAGCCGAAGCTAAGGGGGGCATGACCTCCTTCTGGTTTCCTGTGGTTGCCCCCAGAACTGACCTTGTCATAAGCTGTATCTTCCTCCCTGGAGGCCTCCATCTAGAGTCAGGTTGTGGTGGCTTGGGGGAGGATCAGGCCAGCCTCTCAGCTCTTGCCATCTCTGACTAGAGGGTCTATCTTTACATGACCTTTCTGCCCTTGAATGGAACTGAGGAAGACACAGCTTTTCTATTAGGATGTTCTCGTTGAGTTTGGGGCCTATCCTTAACCCGGCACAATGTGTCTTGATTCTGACCTTCATTGTATTTGTAGAGACCCTATTTCTAAACAGGACCGCATTTAGAGGTCCGGGTGGACGTGAACATTTAGGGGCTATTATTTAATCCAGCATGGCCTTAAATAACACAAAAGCTGGAGGAGCTTGGCCCAGGGCCTTCTACGGTTCCAGCCCCTGCTTTCCAGCTAGAATGAACCTTGTACAGCAACCCCGACCTCCAGTACCATCATCTGTCAGGCTGGGCTCTAGGCTGCCTTTACAGATGAAGACACTGGGGCTCAGAATGGTTGAGTCGATGGCCCACGTCACACAAGCAGCCAGAGTCTGGGCAAGGCACCCAGGTGTCTGTGGGTTCTGGGGCATTCCCTCTGGAAGTAGGGGTGTGCTGTGTTCCAGGTCGGGTTTCCTTGCTTCCTGGCTCTTAGATTTAGGAATGGAGGTCTTCCCCCAAACTGCAGAGAATTATGATTCATTCAGTAAACTGCCCTGGATAAAGGGGTTGGGGGTGCCTCGTGGACTCCCTACCCCTAAGCCTCCCAGTACACTGGGGTAGCTAGAGAAATGTGCTCAAGAAGGTGGGTAGGACCAGGGGAACAGTTTCCCAGCTCTAGGCAGGCAACGTCCGCTCAAGGTGGGAGATCCAAGGCCAGGAATGTTCTGCCCGAGAGAGTTTTCAGCACCTTGGACCAGACTGGAAGGATCTATTTACTGGCTCTACAGGCCTGGCTTGCAGGCTCTGCACCGGAGCTCAGCTTAGCCCAGGTTTCAACACTTGATGCCCAGGGACAGTCGGTCTATACCCCTAGTACGTCAGAAGACTCCATCTAGGAATGGGAGTGGGGCATCTTGTCCCAGGCCTCAGTTTCTCTGTTTGCCCAAGGCGGGCCCTGTATCTGAAGCACTAGAAGGGTATAGGTGCCTGCCTGCTACTTCCCCAACTGCATCCCGGTGCCAACCAAAAGCCAAGGTGGTGGCAGTCCTTGAGCCCTGCCTCTGCCCGCGGGTTTGCATTTTCTCGGTTCCAGGGCCCGAGTTGCCCGATGACAGCGAGCAGACAGACCTGGCTAGCAGATTTTGGGGAGAAGGCTTGCTCCTCCCATCATCCTCGCCCTAAGACGGGTTCGCTGCCTCGAAAACGCAGGTGCTCGCCCACTGTGAGCTCACTGCCTCCTCAGCAGCCCCCTGGGAGGGTATTATTACTCGCATCTTCCCCGGGAGGTGCAAGGGGCTCAGAGAGAAATCGCGACTCGCCCAAGGTCACACAGCTCGGCTCGGGCAGATCCAAGGGAAGTCCGGCGCTAATAGTTCTTCTGGGCCGATCGCCCCCTCCTTGCCGTCACGTTCGTGAATAAAACACCGAGGCCCAACGCCCGACTTTCCCCAAAAAAACAAGGCTCCGGGCTAATCTGAGGGAACAAAAGCGCTTAAAAATCCATCCCGTGTTTTTCACCACGCCGATTCCTACCGACCAATCCGCTAGCGCTGGTCCGCAGGGGGCGGGTGCAGGAGGACCCGGCGTGATCGACAGTCCCTGTCAGAGGCGGGGCCTAGGCTTCGACCAATCCTGCGGAGCTGCAGAAACGACCCGGCGCGCAGGACAGGCGGCCTGGCCAATCGGCGTGGGGGGGCGGACCCGGCCAGCCCGGGCTGTCGCGAGAGGCGGCCACCCCGCCCACTCCGCTGGCCGCGGCTGCCCGTGCTCGCGAGCGCGCTCTGCTCAGCTCCGACGGCCCGGGCCGCGATCCGTCCGCGGGTCCGGCTGGATCCCTCCGCCGCGCCAGGCCCGTCCGGGCGCCGCGCCCAGCTTCGCAGCGGGTAACGGCCGGCCTGGGCGCAAGCGCAGGAGGCGGCATGGCCGGGGCGGCTCCGTCGGGGGGCGGCCCGCACTGACAGACCCTGCGGCGCGCGGGGAGATGGGGGCGGCCGCCTCCCGGGCGAAGACGACGACGACGAGGAGCGGCCGCCGCCGCTGCCGCGCACCGGCCGCCGCTGGGGACGGGCGCGGGCAGGGCGCCTCCCCGTGAGCGGCGGCCCCGAGGCCGCTCGCCGTCCCCGGCCGCCCCGGTCCCGGCCCCGGCTCCGGCCGCCGCGGGGCCCCTGGCGGGCGGCTCCCCCGGGCCGCGCGCGCCCGGCCCGCGCCCGCGCCCGGTTCGCGCGCGCGCGGCCTCGCCCGGAGCCCGGCCGCGGCCCTGCGCGCCCCCCGGCCGCCCGCGCGCGGCTCCCGGGCCCGGCGGCGGGCGCGGCGCGGGCGGCAGCATGGTGGAGAAGCGTTGCCCGTTGCAGAGGGACGGCGTGTACCGCTGGTTCTCCGAGCTGCCGTCGCCGCAGCGCGTGGAGTTCCTGTGCGGCCTGCTGGACCTGTGCATCCCGCTCGAGTTGCGCTTCCTCGGCTCGTGCCTGGAGGACCTGGCACGCAAGGACTACCATTCTCTGCGCGACTCGGAGATTAAGGCCAACAACCCGGCGGACCTGGGCAGCCTCACCAACCTGACAGACGAGGTGGTGCGCAGCAAGCTGCTGGTGTCGCTGGCGCTGCTGGGCTCGGAGCAGCGCGAGGCTGCGGGCGTGTTGTATCGCACGCTCACGCACACGGACTCCATCATCCACAACTACGGGCTGCAGCTCAACGAGGGCCGCACGGGCGATGAGTTCCTTCTACTCTTCACCATGGCCTCTAACCATCCGGCCTTCAGCTTCCACCAGAAGCAGGTGCTGCGCCAGGAGCTCACCCAGATCCAGAGCAGCCTGAACGGCGGCGGTGGCGGCGGCGGTGGCAAGAGCGCGCCGGGGCCCAGCGGCGCGCTGCCCACCTGCTCGGCCTGCCACAAGGTGAGCGCACGCGCGCGGTGGGGCAGCGCGGCTGGGGTTCTTTACTGAAGGCCAGCCTGACGAGAGGACCCACTAGGGACCCGGTGACCGGCGTCAGTGCGCGGCCCCTTTCTTTGTGTGTTCGTTGTCACGGCCCTGTCGACCCTAGCTCTTAGGTGACAGACATAACATTCAACAATATGTCGGACTTGCTCTGACCGGGAACATGGGCTCAGGTGGGCCCTGCCCCAGCCTGTCTGGCACAGGTGTCGCTGCGCGTGCATGGCGAGGGTACGATGTACAGGGACCCGTGTCTGTGTGTGCCTTCGTGGGGGTTGTGCACGCTGGTAAGCGTGTCTGTCTGGAGAGCCTGGCCGCTGACGGGGGCTTTGCAGCCTCAGTGGGTCTGTATAAGCTGTCAGTGGTGATCTACCATCGGGGAGAACTCAAGCTCACTGAGGTGGGATCTGGTCTTAGGATGATAATGTCAGCTTGCTGGGCAGGAAGGGCAACCTGCCCGTCTGCTCAGAAATGCCAGCTTTGGCCCAAATGTTTGAGGACTGGCGATGCACATGGTTCTTGTGGAAGCTGCAGGCTGAGTGGTTGGGGGCCACGGTGAAGAGCAGATGGAATTCATCTCCTCGATATCTCTCTTAGCTGCAGCCTGTAGTTGTGGATGATACATTCGGTGATGGCCTTTGGAGGCTCTCAGCGGCCATGGAGCCAAGAACCCATGTTTCTTGTGAGAGAAAGGTTCTCCAGTTGCCAGGGGGTCGTTGAGATCCCACACCATGTCCTTGGTAGTACAAGGCCACAATCGGGCCTCCTGCCCACATGCTCTACAGTATGAGTTTTTTGAAGTTAAAACTCTTACTCTGCTTCCCCTGCCCAAGATGAACAAGGTGGGGTAGTCGGGAAATCAGACTTCGGTTTGTTTTTCTTTCAACTCTCTTTAAACCTTAAGTTGTGGTTTTTTTTTTTTTTAACATGTCTTCCTCTAAGAAGCGGCTGTGGTTCCTGAATGGGTTCCTGTGGTGTCTTATCTTTTCACTGACATTGCCTCTGAGGCTGCGGTTTGCTTTTTGTTTTTTTTTTTTTTTTCCTTTTTTCTATACATGTGTACAGTTTCCCACCTCCCTTCCCTCTTGCATGCTAGGCAGCTGTCAACAAGAAAGGCTGGGCCCAGGTAGAGTTAAGATCCTCAGGCCACCTGTCTGTGGTCTCCTTAGCTGCAGTTAGTTTCATCCAAGATGGGGAGCTTGATATCTCCCATGCTGTATGCCAGACCCCTGTGTGAGTGAAGCTCATGCACGTGGGGTCTGTCTGTGTAGAAGACTGGGACTGGTTTTTAGCAGGGCAGTGAAATCAGAATAGAAGTGTCTAGAACAAATGTCTTGGGTCCTCTTCCACCCTCTAGGGATGGAGCCTAGAGCTTGTGCATGCCAGGCAGGTGCTCTGCCACTGAGCCCCACCCCATTACGACAACCCTCATAATAAACTGTATAAAATAGCCTTTGTCTCAGGCAAAAGTCCATTGGGAGATGGAGTTAATCTAGCCCCCAGGGTCTGGGCACTGGTCACTAGCCTTTTTCTCCTGTGCTGTAGAAGGCTGGGCAGAAGTCCTCCAGAGGTGACAGGGCAGCTGGCAGCTGTGCTCTCCATGTGTTACCCAGCCATTGCAGAGGCCTACGATGTCTGCTTGAGTGTCCTTCTTGCCCTGAGCATTGCAGCTGTTGCAGTTTTCAGGAATCATGTGGGCCTTGACAGAGTTGAGGTCCTCTGTGGAAAGTTAGGGACATTGTTTGGCCCTGGCACAGGGGCTCTTGACTTAGCAATGAAGGCTGGGTCTCATTTGCTCAGGTCTAAACAGATCCATTTCTCTTTCTTTCCCCTGGCTCTGAGTCACTCCCAAAGGGATTGTTCCCCAATGCTGGACTTGGGCTCATTTGTAGCTCTGAAATTGAAGCCTGATTGTGTACTTGGAGGGTGAAGTCCAGCTGAGTGCCCTCTTAGCACTGGACTGAACTTGGGCCTCTTCTGCATCCTCAGAAGTAGGTGGTTCTTGCATTTCTTTCTGAGCTGTGTCACTTGGTCTGGAACTTAGGACTGAGACTTTGCTCTCAGAAGGGAAGGTGTGGAGTTTGTTTAGATGTTGTCTGATTTAAAATTTTATTTCTCTTAACTGAGTTTTCTGGAAAGCTTGTTATTTATAGTCACTTCTCTAAGCCCTCATTTTCCTTTTTCTTTTAAAATGTATAATGTTCAGAGGAGCCCTAGAAGTTTAAAGGTGTGGTTTATTTATTTTAAAGACCGAGGTTTGGGGAATGTGGGGAGAGACTCTGGAAGGGGGGGCAGTGTTTGGGATGTAAATAAAATAAAATAAAATAAAATAAAATAAAGACCAAGGTTTCATTGTCTTGCTCACCCTGGCCTGGGAGTTGCTATCTTCCTGCCTCAACCTCTGGAGAGCCGCGAGGAGAGATAGGCACCAAGCCCAGCTGTGGACGCATTGCATAGGCATGGCTTACTTCAGAAGACCGTTTGCTGTGTCTGTGGTATGGCACCAGAGGGTTGCAGAGAGGCTGTAGGGCTTCACCTACCGGATGTTTTCTGTCCCTTAGGTGTAGCCTTGGGATGCTGAGAACAGTGTTTGCATTTTATTTAAGTAGAAATCTTGGCTTTGGAAGCAGGTTAAATCAAGACCTTTAACTGGGTATGAGGTACCAACTTGTAACCAACCCCAGCATTCAGGAGGCTGAAGAAGGAGGTTCTGACTTCAAGGCTGCTCTGACACCTCAGGTTGGTGTCCGGTAGCTGGTACAAGAGAGCGTTCACTCTGAATTGTGGTCGGGATGTTGTGCAGAGCTGTGTGGCCATCAAAGTTGAACTTTAGATCATCAGGTTACTCCCCAAAGACACCAGTGCCCGTGAGCCATCCCTCCATTCTCCCGACCATCCCCTCAGCAGACATGATCAAATGTCTGTCTCTGAGTTTGTCTTCTCTGATCTTTTTGTGCCGGGCTGCTTTCACGTGCATACTTTTAAGGCTTCTCTTGTAAGAGTGCACAGCACTTTGTTCTTTTCTTATGGCTGAGTAATATTCATTCATCATGTGGATGGACCATAGTTTATCTGCTCACCAGGGGCTGGAGGTTTGGATTGAGGCTTAGTTGAGATTATTCTTCATAGTAAACTCCTGAGTGCCTGACACTAACACATGCTCCTTGGCACAGTATCAGCACATGGCTATCCCAAGGGACTTTATTCTCAGGATGGGCTGCTGCCTGGGGGTGGGAGGGTGGGGTGCGGTGTCGGGGGGTAGGGGAGGAGTGGTGGTGGTGGTACTTAACAGTGCTACATAGCTAACAGGGTCCTCTGGGTTCTGTGGTTATAGTGACAGGTGGAGTCAGCTGTGGTTCTGTCCTGTTCTGTGTGGGAGAACACAGTCCAGTGACCCTGTTTATGATTCTTTTTTGCTATTGTTTTTGTTTTTTGTTTTGTTTTTGTTTTTTTCCTTTAAGGGGGTCTGAAATGATGTGCCTGTATTGAGGTTCTGGTCTTGGTTTTGGTGGCTATCTGTACAGTTCCAGAGCTGTCCACCTGGGTTTGGCCATGTGTAAACTTTCAACAATCTCCATAGACTATGAAGAAAGCTGTTAGTAAGTAAGCTCTTGCCTGAGATGGGCTACAGTTCCACTTGGCTGCTTTTCTCTGGTTAGCTCTTGCGAGTCATTACAGTTCAAAGGTCAGGTATTGAGGCATTTTTGTCCTGTGGGTATCATGTGAGGAGTAGATGGCTTTGCTTGGTTTCTCTTTTAACCCTGACCCCTGCACATGGTTGTCAAAAGCCCCTAGCATTCCAGAAGAGCTACAACAGATTGCATCTTCATCAGTGACCTGAGACTGGGTGCTGTTTTTCTCTAGAGCGGCCGGATCTCCTCCGCGTCCCTTGTACTGAGTCCGTTCTCTGTCTTCATTCCTCTGTGTGTTTCTGTCTGGGTGGGAGTCTTTCAACGCAGCACCCTCAGGCTCTGTTTTAATGGCCTTCTTAGTGGCCTATCTCTAACAACAAGCAGAAGCCGAGTCACGTCTTGAGTTATAGTGGCCCCTTTGAGCCACTGGTGTGGCTGTGTGGCTCTCAAGAGACTGTCTTTCCCCACACATGGAGCTCTAGGGCTCTTGCATTCATGGTAGCCAGACCACGTCCTCCTTCACCAGTTGAACCCCATCAGAGCTGTCATGCTTCAGAACCTGAAACCTGTCACAACAGGGTCTGATGCATAGCACAGTAGCATTGCATGCACAGGTAGCTAGCAAATGACCAGGAATCAACAGTGACAAGTCTTGCTGCTTTTCTGAAGCCATTTTGCTGAAGCTCCATTTGCTGAAGTGTATTGGGCCTCGGTCCTGTATGCCATACGCACTTTGCCTTTGGGTTGAGAGCACACTTAGGATATATAGTTTCTAGAGCATTGGCATGCAGAATGCTAGAAGTGTCACACCTATGTGTGCTGTGTCTGTGACTGGACAGCTGTTGGTTTCTGGGAGGATAATGTTAGATCACAATACATTTCTTTAAAAAAAGATTTTTCATGTTATGTGTATGAGTATTTTGCCTGTATATCTGTGCCACATACATACCTGGTACCAGTGGAAGACTGAAAAGACATCAGGTCCATGGGCCTGATGCTACTACCATGTGGGTGCTGGGAATTGAATCCAGGTCTTCTGGAAGTATAACCAGTGCTCTTAACTGCTGAGCCAATTCTCCAACTTCACATTTTTATAAATTATTTTTTGCCCGGGAAAAATAATTTCTACATTAGGATTCCCTTTTCCTTAGCAGGATCAGATTTCAGAAAAAGCCTCCAGGAGTTGAGCTGGGACCTGTCAGGGTGAACTCACTAGTGAGATGGCTGTAGGCTTTGACTTCAGACCTTAGCTGTACTTTCAGAGGCAGTGTCAGCAAGGGAGGAAGGAACACAGAAGTGTGGCCTGCCAAAGGTATTGTTATTTTGTCACCTTAAGAGGTTGGGGCAGAAGGCTTGTCATGAGTTCAAGGTTAGCCTTGAACACATAGTGAGATCCTGTTTAAGACAAAAAAGCAAAATGACCATCAAAATTTATAAAGCAGGTAATTTTGGGATTTGTTGTGGGTTGAAAAGCATGAAGTTGTTTAAAGTGAGGCCAGGATGGAAGCAAGCATTCACATGCAGTGGCTGATCTTCTAACGGCTTACAGGGCACTTGGCTAGGGTGTGGAGGAGCCTAGGCCAGTCTTGTACCAGCCAGCCTGCCTACCTCTCCTTGGCCACAAAGAGGAAGGTATAGGCTTCTCTTGATGTCCTGGCTTTAACCATTTTCTTTCCTTGGGGACTTTGCAGGGTCAGGTGTCTGTCATAGACTCATAGGCTTTCTTTTTCTTTTTCTTTTTCTTTTCTTTCTTTCTTTCTTTTTTTTGTTTTGTTTTGTTTTGTTTTGTTTTGTTTTGTTTTTCTAGTAGCCCTGGCTGTCCTGGAACTCACTCTGTAGACCAGGCTGGCTTCAAACTCAGAAATCTGCTGGCCCTTGCCTCTGCCTCCCGAGTGCTGGGATCAAAGGCGTGCACCACCACTGCCCTGTCATAGACTTTCTAAACAAAGCTAGCACTCCTCTTTGTCCCTCCTGAGCATTGCTCCACCTTCTAGTCAGATCAACATTTCTTCTGGACATGCCCATGTGTGTTTTGACACAGACTTACACGTTGCCATAACCACATGCATGTTACTAGGAACCGGGCCACCCTGCCACATGCCCGTAGTGTCTGCTCTTATCTTCAGATATACCAGTCTGTGGTCATTTCCCCTTGACATCTCATGTCTTCAGCTAAGATGGTTTTAATTGATGGGAATTCAGTAGTTTATTAAATTAAGAGATGTTTTAAATTGGTTTTGTAATCAGAAAAGTGGCCAAAATGGTACAGAAGGAACCTGAATGTAAAATCCCCTCACCAGGGCAAGCTGATGTTCTCTTCCTTCCCTGGGGCTTTGGTCCCTTAGGTTTGCATTTAAGGTGCTTGCTGACAGACCGTCCAGCCAGCACTCCAGAGCAAATGCTACATAGCAAGACTCTGCCTTAAAACAAATGAAAAACCCCCAGAAAAAAACAAAACACAACAACCCCACAAAACACAGTTTTGCCCTTTCCCCAGCAACCTAGTCCCATTTATAGAACAGTTTTTTTTAGAACTTTTAGGGAAGATTGTATGTACTTACATGTTTCTTCCTCATACATCCATCCCTGCTAAATGAGTGTGACTGAATTGTTCTCCTTGCTCTTGTGAACATGGCCATTTACCTGACTTGAGTATCATCGTCCCCATGATACATCCTGTTGAACACTGACAGGCACTGTGATGTGTGTGCGTGTGTATGTGTGCATGGGTGTGGGTGTGTGTGGGTGATGTCTGTGCTCTTTAAGGCTGCAGCAGAGTGTGTCTCCGTGCTCCTGTCCCCATACATGCCAGTATAGTAGCAAACCTTGGTTATTGCTGTTCAGAGAGAACCATCCTTGGGCTACTCCAGGTGATGTTGCACATCTCCTCAGGTGACCACATCACCAGTTTGTCACTGCTCTTCCCACCAGGTAAGGGATTCTGTGGTCTCGAGGCAGCTGACCTCTGAATGCTTACTGTAGGAGGAGCTGTGTTTGTTTTTCCATCTTGAGCTTTCCCACATGGTTTGACTGGTATATATCATATATGAGCTTTGGTGTTATGGACTGAGTAGATCACATGTAATGAGAAGGGCACATATGTGATGCACATGTGTTAAGCATGACACCGCTTAAGTGAGGGTGCTTCCCTGTATCTTCTGGCCAGAACTTGTTAGCTTTTTAGTCTGTTGACTTGCCCCAGTCGGAATTGATTTGGTGAGCATGACACACATACCGGTGTCTTTCTCAGCTGTGTGCTGGATGGAACTGCTCTCTCATCACCCACCCAGCACTGTCTGGATTTGCTGTTTTGTGGTGTGTTGGGGAGGGTTTTGTTGTTTTGTTCAAATTTTAGTTAGTTAATTGCTTACTCTGAGATGGAGATTCAGTCTGTAGCCTAGGTTTTCCTGGAACTCATGATCCTCCTACTTCAGCCTCCCTAGTGTTAGGACTAGAGTTATATACCAGCAGGCCAGCCCCTGTGACATCGTCCCAGGGTGAACTCTTAGCCTTCAGTGGAGTCTAAGCCTCTGACCCCTGGCTCTCCTTCCTTGTACAGGGAATGCTGGCTTTTCTGTTTTAGCTGTGAGCAAACATGGCTGTTGAGCAGTTCCTCACATGGTGGTTTGTGGGGTAGGGCTTAGCTGGCTGCACCACACTTGAGTAAGGAGACTGTTTTCTCTTTCCTTTCTTTTAGCTGTATAATTCATTGTATTTTCAGCCTTGATTTTGCCATTCTCACTGATAACTGACCCCTTGTCCGTCCCCCACAATCAAGGCTGGAGCTCCAAGTGGGTATCCCTAGTCAGCTGGCCTATGGCAAGGCAAGCTGCTCTCTCCTGCCCCACCCAAATAACCAGGCCTTCTGGGTATCCTTGTCCCCACTGAGGGCTACTTGGCCAGTCCTGTAGCATCATAGCCTGGGTATGCCTACTTCTTTCTTCCCCACTCCCTCCCATCTCCTCTTGCTCCCAGCGACACATACGGGAACAGATACATGGCACAATGTCTGTGCATAGGGCACAGATGGTACCTGGGGCATGTGCTGTGCATATACGCCAAGGGGCACATGTGTGACACGAAACATCTTCCCAGCTCCTTGACTTTTTTTTTTTTTAAGTCACCAGAAATTTTGGTCCTTAACTCTCCTTTGAAATCACAGCAGTATTGCCCTGGTTTGGTTTGTAATGGCAGGTACTGTGGTGGTGCCACATTTGGTCTTGGAAAGGTGCTGTAGTTTCTCCTGCCTGGCCTGCAGTTATCAGTGTGTCGTGCCTGTCTCTACATGCCATCTTCTCTTCCTGCTATTCCCTGACTTCCCTCACTTTGCGTCTGTGCAGGCGTGGCTACCTCATTGCCACTTAATGGCTCACATTTTTCATTTTGTCTGCCCGGTAAGATCATAGATGTCTTTGTGTTTCTGTTGAAAGACCACTCGCTGGAGCACAGAGATGGTGACCACCTACCATCCCTGTACTGCCAGCTCCAAGAGACATGTATTCCAGCCAGTGGGATGACACAGGGACTGGTGCTGTGGCCAGTTCCTGGTATGCTCAGTGGCATGGCAGGAGCTCTTTTTCTGGTGTACTGTGGGCTGTTCCCAGGGAGTTTTATGCTCTGTGTCCTACATAATGGTGTTTGCCTTGATCTTCCCCCAACGCTAGCTGTGCATCTCTGGGGAAAATGCTGTGCTGTGGCCTTTGGCTCTGTGCTGTCTTCACTGCCAATACATAGAACCCACAGGATTCTGAGAAAATTCACCTAGTGGTGAGGGCCTGGGAGGCATGGGAACACATTAGCAGACTGTTCTGTGGCACTCTAGTGGCTTAGTTCATTTTTGCAGAGTAGCTTGTTCCTGAGAAAGGCTTCTGAGCTGCGTTCCTTTTGTGTTCATGTAGCTCCAGTGTGGCAAGCTGGGTGCTGTGGTTGCTAACAATGGCAGGAAAGGGAGCAGGCCTGTGGCTTGAGTGGCTTGCCTGCTTCTCTTAGTCTAACTTTTGACAGAGAACCATGTCAGAAGGGAGAGCCATGGAATCATTTTCTGGCTGTCTGTAATTAGTATGTCCTCAGGCTGGTACTGCCTCATTAAAGCATGTGCAGGTGGCAAGCCCTAGATGTGCCGAGGACAGTCACAGGAGATTCTGCAGTTTGCAGGTAAGATTTAGTGTATCAAGAGAGGTCCAACCCCTCCCCCATCACTCTGAACCTGTGGGAATGACTCGTGGCCACCTCGTGGGGCTGTACTTGGTAAAGTTGAAGGGACATTTGAGGTGTCAAGTGGCAGCTGTGGGAAGGTTGGTGTGGTATGCCCATGTATTGCCAAAATCCAGGCTTTTTGAGATGGGATAGGCTTCTGTGCAGGGTGTTGAAGGTCAACAGGCATAGCACATGGAAAGGGCCATCCTCTGATAGTATATAGCAGGGGTCAGGATGGGGTAGAGAGAGCAGGAGCCACAGGAGCCATCAGGGGTAGACTGGGAGGCTCTGACCACTCTGGCTTCCCTTCAGGGTCAAGTGAGATGTGAGGTAGAGAGCAAAGTCCAAGAAAGGCGGATGATGGGCTGGAGAGAGATGGCTCAGTGGTTAAGAGCACTGGCTGCTCTTCCAGAAGTCCTGAGTTCAGTTCCCAGCAACCACATGGTGGCTTACAACCACCTGTCGTGGGATCCGATGCCCTCTTCTGATGTGTCTGAAGACAGTTACAGTGTACTCATAAATGCAAATAAATAAATCTTTAAAAAAGAAAAAAGAAAGGCGGATGATGGTAGCTCACACCTGCCACGTGCTCAGCACTGTCTCCAGTGCACCCCAGGGGTGTGTTGAATTGTCACCACAGCGAGTTAGTTGATCTGTGTTCCTCTTTTGGCACCAAGAAAATAGGTAAGCCTTAGCAGTTTGCAAAGGTGGCATCAGCTAGTGGCTATTTTTATTATGTGAAAACAAATAATGGCATTTGTTTTAGTTCATTGTTAGAAATGAAAGGGAATCTCCGGAGAATGAGGTTGGAAGGCAGCTTTGGTCTAGGAGGCTGTAGGGGTTGTGCAGGGCTACATGTAGGACTCTGGCTTGGGATGTATAGTCCTCTCCCAGGGCTACATTGGGACCTTCAGGCCTAGTGTTGCAGTCCTACACACCAGTAGTTTGCAGTGATTCATTTAAAGACAAAACTTACACTGGGCGAAAAGCATGGTTTTCCTGTGCTGTTTTGACAGTGTGAGCTGTGTGAGCCCACGCAGTACAAGCCTGTCAGGGTAGAGAGGGTAGAGAAGGGCCATTCTCTCTTCCATTCCTGCCTTCATCCTCTGACCTTCTCATGCCTTTCTGCTTGTCTTCTTTTTTCTATCTGCTACATTTCTACCCCTGGTTGGTTTTGTGTATTCTGAAGGCTTCCACTAACAGTCATGGGCTTCTGTTTTCTCTGTCTTCCTTCCCACTGTGGGGTCTCATGTTGGGTCACCCCCCCAACACACACACAGAGGAGTGGGTTCTTGTGTCAACAACAGAGGCCTTAAGTCCCATAGTACAGTGAAGTAGTCTGCTTCAGTGGGTGGAGTTTTTTGTTTTATTTTAAAAATCAAAATGAAGATAGAGGCTGGGCTGAAGCTCAGTAGCAGAGTTCTTGCCTAGTGTGTACAAGGCCCTTACAGTTCAGCATATAGATACCCAGTGGGTAGGGAGGGAAGAGGCAGGAAGTGGTGGAGCATAAGGCTGAAGTAGGAAGACCCCAAGTTCAAGGCCAGCTTGGGCTCCAGCACAAAGCCTTCGGAGTGAGCAGGTGCACAGTCCTTTACGTTTGCCTGCATTCTTACCATTTGTGGGTTGTCTTCCCTTAGAAGCCCCAGCTTGGTGCTATATTCTTTGAGTGTGTGCTGGCACACACTTTGCTTCTGCCTGTCTCCTCAGAGGACACTGTCACTGAGTTCAGTGCTCTTGGTTGATAGCTTTCTTCCTCTTCTAGATTTGAAAAGCAGAGCACTATCCGGCTGTTCTGTACTTCCTTTGTCACCCGCTGGCTGGGCTCAGGATTTTCTTGTGGTGTTGATGGCTCTGCTATGTCAGTGTGCTCTCCTGAGCTTGCCTACTGGGTGTTCTCTGGATATTTTGGAGCTGTGAATCTATATCTTTTGCTGAACTTGGTGTTCAGTAACAAATTCCAACTGCATGTCTGTTTCCTATGAGGATGCAATTGAAGGCATGCTGTCTGTTGTTCCCCATAGACGTCCTCTTAGATCTCTCCTCCTCTGCTGTGGGAATACTTTCCATGGATCCATGTTCAAAGCCACAGCATGTTGCCATCTCAAGCCTGCTCCTAAGCCCTCTAGTGGATTTTTAGTTCAGAAATAGCATCTTCTGATTATGAATTTTCCACTTTCTTTTTTTTTTTTTTAGATTTATTTATTATTATATGTAAGTACACTGTAGCTGTCTTCAGACACACCAGAAGAGGGTATTAGGTCTCATTATGGATGGTTGTGAGCCACCATGTGTTTGCTGGATTTGAACTCAGGACCTTCAGAAGAGCAGTCAGTGCTCTTAACTGCTGAGCCATCCCTCCAGCCCCGAACTTTCCACTTTCAAAGCTTCATTTTTTTTTTTTTGAGGGGTTTGGTAGCAGACACCTTTAATCTCAGCACTCAGGAAGCAGAGGCAGGCAGATCTCTGTAAGTTCTAGGACAGCTAGAGTTAGTGAGATCCTGCTTCAAAAAAACCAACCACCCAAATAAATAAACCAAACCCTTCTCCCAAACCATGTTGCTTTTCTCATGGCACCTTTAGTTCTTCAGTCTGTGCTCCCCTTTGTGCTTAGTAGCGCTGTTTGCTATTCATACTTGAGACCTTGACCAGCTTGGTCTTTGTTGGGCGCCTTTTACTCTACCAGGGG
>NW_022196905.1:260042972-260092972 GCF_008632895.1 Mastomys coucha | reverse complement strand
CTGAGAGCCAGCAGCTTTAGTCTTGAGGTTCATAAATCTGTCTCCCTCCAGCTGAATGTACAACCAGTATATGGCCTAGGGTTCCCAAGAGCAAGCATGCAGGCCATGGCTCTTGGCTCATAGGAAGGAGGCCTATGGGGTTCACCACCCTGTTCATCTCTGTCTCTAGTGCCTGGACTCACTGTGGAAACCTGGGATGGAATGCTGGGCAGTGATGTTGCCACATAAGGCAGAAGCTATAAGCAGTGAGGCGTAGCCAGCCCTAGTGAATAAGTGGGGGTGGGCAGCATCCCTTGGACCTGCCTCAGGTTGTATCAGAAAGGACATGGTGACAAGAAGCAGGTTATTACTTTGAGGGGCATCTTCTGTGCACCAGCTCAGCCCTCCATCACACAAATCTGTGGAGACACGTTTCAGCACCATAAACCAGTGAGTGCATGGTCGCCAGGAAGAGACTATGTACACAAAGTTCCCAGCCTCTGTTTGGTGCTGCAGGGTTTCTCCAGCAGGCCTGGGATTTTTTGCTGGCTGCATTGAGTAGCTGCCCATGCAGGGTGTGGGACCGGTTTGTGATGGGGTGTCTGTGTGTCCTATCTAGCAGACCTTGCTGGCTGTGGAAGAAGCCTGCTCTGGTGGCCCCTTAGGAATTCCTCTCAGTACCACTGCCATAATCAAGCAGTCTGTCTTCTTTCTCCCATCTGTCTCTTTGTCTCCATTTTCTCTATCTATCTAGTAAGAAACATTAAAAGGAATGTTTTGTGTAGAAAGTGGTTTTTGGTTAGCCTTGGTTTTCATTTGGCCTAAGTCAGCAAATAGCTTTCACTATTAAACTATTTTCTTATTCTGGTTTAGAGACACATAATGACTATTTTAGTAAAGTGCTTACAAATCAGTTTTCTTTTTATTTTTTTACATTGACTTGAAAGCATATAGCAGATGTTATTCTTTCCTGCTAGGCCTGGCTGGTGCTTGACTAGACGGTGTTTGGGTTGTAGTGCCAGCTCTTGTTCCCTTGGCTCTACACACTGTCATGCCTGAGTGCCCCTCCCCAGGATTTGGTAGCTCTTCCTGCCAGTCAGGCTCATAGTGGGTTCCTAACCACTGTCTCATCCTTTCCACGTGATGACCTTGAAGTTGTTATCTTCTCAGTGAGAAACAGGGCATCTGGGGTCTTGATTGGGTGTTTACCCCTCTCATGGTCCTGGGTAGCGCCTTGGGGGTACCTAGCTTGTGGGAGAGGTGTGGAGGCTGTAGGAAGGTCCACAGCTCTGTGTGCCTTTCTGAGCTGCTTCTTAGTTGGTAGGAATGCATCTGTATTTAGACTATATCTTTAGCTTTTTTTTCTGAAAGTAATGTCTGCTCTTTGAAGAAAAGTTGAAAAATGGAAAACTAGAAAATAACATCAGATGTGGTAGTGTGTGCCTATAACCTCAGTACTCAAGAGGCTGAGTGAGGCTGAAAGATCACTATGAGTTTGAGACCCTCGTGGGTCATAAAATAAGACACTGTCCCCAAAACTTAACTAGTCTTTGGCCGCTTGGCACTGTCGTGTCTGTTCTAATGCCACTGCTACTAAGGGGCTTGATTGGCTCTACCCTGTGGTTGGGCTGCTCATGGCCAGTTCCCTTTCCAAGCTGCTGCAGGAGCATTTAGGAGGGAGGGCTCACTTCCTGCTTCCTGTGTTGCCTCCTGCCTGCAGGCTGAGTCCTGTCACCCTGTTACATCTGGAAAACTACATGAAGCAAGAGAGAAGTGGGGCTGTCCTCCCAAATGTCCTGTGACCAGACTACTATTTGCCAGATCTGCCCGATCCTGTCTTCTGTGGTCATGACTGGCCTCCTCTGGGATCATGGTTCAATTCCAGTTATATTTTCTACAATCATGACATCTTGTTGTCTCCATGGTAACAACTGAGACCACCTGCTTGATGGAGTCCCCCTTATAACAATAAAGTCTATTTAAACCTTGCTAAACAAATAGCAGTCAAGCTGGGCAGTGATGGCGCAGGCCTTTAATCCCAGCACTTGGGAGGCAGAGGCAGGTGGATTTCTGAGTTCGAGGCCAGCCTGGTCTACAGAGTGAGTTTCAGGACAGCCAGGGCTATACAGAGAAACTCTGTCTTGAAAAACCGAAAACAAAACAACCCAAATAGTAGTCACCCATATAAATGCCATAATAGTAGTCACCTATATGAATGCCTTGAACTCCTTTTGAGTTTTTCTTGTCTCTTTCTGGTGCCTATCTGCTTGTAGACACACTTTCTTCTTTTCACTACCTGTAAACATTCTGTATACTTTTCTGTTTCCTCCAATTCTGTTTAAAGGGCTCTTGGTCTGCATTCAGACGGCTGTGGCTTGCTGTGTCACTTGTAAATTTGATGCATGCTGATATCATTGGTTTTCACCCTGTGAAGGTGAATTGTTTCTGCCTGCCTTGTCACTGGTTGGTGACAGCTTAGGAGTCTGTTGAATCCTCCAGGTAGCTTTAGGCAGTCAGAGCTGCAGAGGAGTCAAGGACAGCTGTGCCGTGTCTCCTGGCTGTCCAGCAGTGACACCAGCTGACACTTGCCAGCTGAGGCTGCCTGCTATCTGTCTTGAAGTGATTTTGTGTTACCGAAGTTCAGGTGATGAACTGACTTCTTAAACTGTCATTGTTAGTTTTAGGAGAGGCGATGGTGTGCCATGATCGACTTGTAGGGGTCTGTTTGAAAGAGGAGGGACCCCCCCTGGATTCTAGCACAGAATGTGGATGTTGAGTGGCTGTTACAAGTTCTGCCCCGTGCCCAGAGGATGCCCAGGAGGGCAGGGAAGCTCTGTAAGACCCATGCCTTGCAACCTTTATGTGTGGTCATATGTTGTCCATGACAGCACTACAGTCAACTGGGGTGCCTTAGCAGCCACACTGTGTGCCACAGCATTAGCGCTTGGTAAGCTCAGTAAGTGCGTTGTAATTACCACTAAAACCTGTGGAGCTATCATTTCCACCATGCAATGAAAGAGGCTAAGACAGAAAAGATGAAATCCCCTGAGCAGTCATCAGTGAGCACGGCTGTGCTGCTGGCTGCACCGTGTGGCTGTGTTCTCTGCCCATTCCCTTTTCTTCCGTCTTCCCTTCCTCCTCTCTTTCCTGTTTCTTTTGAGACAGGGACTTGTAATGTAGCCCGGGCTGACCTAGAATATGTGACTCTCCTGCCTCAGCCTCCTTGATGGCTAGGATCCTAGATGTGTGTCCCTGTGCCCACTCATCCCTCAACTCCGGTGGCTGCTGTGTTTCAGTTTTCCTTCCCAGCTGGGCATGTGGTCCTAGACAAAATGTTGTGAGCTGTGCTTGCATTTATTTATAGTGTGGGGACAACTTGGTCTATTATGTGGGCTGATGGTGGCATCTACTCCAGCAGCTCACTACCATTCCCTGTTGGAGCAATGGCGCTGGGCTATGGGAGACCCAGGTTTCCTCTGGTCAGCTTCCTGTGGCAGTCTGTATTTGGAGGGCTCTGCTTCCAGAAATCTGATTGTATATGAGCATGTCCTCTTTGAAAGTGGAATTGGTGTCTAAAAGTTAAATTTCTAAAGATTGTGTTTCTGATCAAGAATATTAAAGTGAATTTACATGCAGCTTTAAAGAAGCCTGTGTGAGGTTTTTCATAGAACATACAATCTAAGGAAAACCTTTTCAAAATTGTCCTTATCTGAGGGACAATTATTAGCTGTCGTGATGGGACCAACATTGGCCATGAAGCCACATGGCCCCCATGATTTACCTGTAAGGAATACAAGTCCATTTGGTCTGATTGTCTGCATGGCTTCGGGTTTCTGCTCATGTCCCTTCTTATGGGGCAGGCCTTTGGTCTGACCCAGGTGTAATCCTTTATTTTGAAATGTCCCAGTAGTCAGGAATGCAGAATCTCAGGGTCTGTGTTGGACCGGAGTCAGAAGACACATGTACCATGTTCTGGAAACTCTTTTTTTTGTTTTGTTTTGCGTGGTCCTGGGGATCAAGTCTAGGCCTTGCAGGTTGAGTGAACTGGGGACACTCTGCCTCTTTTTGAGACAGACTGTAACTAAGTTATCCAGGCTGGTCTTGAACTTAGTCTCTAACTTGAACTGGCCCTGAACCATCCATCCTCTTGTAGTCTCCTGATTATCTGAAGTTGCATGCCTGTTCCCCTAGGTGAGACCTAAAGGTATTTACATACTAGGTCTGGATGCACCAACTCGTATCTACATACCTAGAAAGGATAGTTCAAGAGCTGGGGTTTTGCTGCTTGGGACCAGGCACCTAAACTGCACTACAGCAAGGCACTTCTGAGTGGGCAGCAGCTCTGGAGTTCACATGAGCTTTCCTGGGGTCTTCAGGAGGGAGGAGTATGCCGTGGTCTTGAAGCAGGTGCTGAGCATCTGATCTGTCTGTAGCCATGGCCTGTTGGTACCCAAGCAGAGAGGCTGAGATCCTAGTGATGCCAGCCAAGCAAGATGGGAGTACAGAGCATCACCTGGAAATCAGTGCCACTGGGGCCATGGTAACTCAGGCTGTAGCTGAATGTTCTACAGATGCCTGCCTAGTGTCTACATGGAAGGCATTGTTGTATGAGCAGGGGATCCCTCCTTGAACAGAACAGCCCATAGAGATGAGGCACTGAGGGAACCACGAGGAGCAGAGTCAAGGTACTCTAGAAGGAACTGTGTGTCTGCTGGGCCAGGGTGAGGAGTAGGGCTAGGTAAATGGGATGAGATACCTGCCTGGGTCTCTGTGGGCTGGGCCATGATGATGAAAGGACACTTATCAGGACAGCAGAACCTCTGAGCTTTCCATGAGAGTAAAGGAAGGGGCTTTGCTCAGAGAGGATTTGAACTCACAGGAAGAACTGTAGAAGGGGCTACCTTGGCTTAGTCTACAAGCCTTGCACAGGATGGGAGGGGGACATGTGCACATGAGGCCATTGGAACTCTGCTGAAGTGAGTCAGAGAGCATCTGCGTCGAACTGCCGGTCACGTGGACAAATTAACCTAACCAAAAATAATCTAAAACAGCATTTCTGGGAACTGCAGTTGAAGACAGCGTCCAGTGTAAACAGAAGAGCAAGAGGTGAGAGGAGGAAGGCCAGCCAGCCAGACGGCAGACAGACAGGCACGTTTGGCCTGGAGTCATCACTTTTAAAGCCCTTTTTTCCCTGCCCATGTTTTCATCATGCTGCTCACAGCTTTGCCCTTACCTGGCCGGTTGCTGGCCTGGGGACAGCAGCCCTCAGCTCTGGGCTGACTCTGCATGGACACAGGAAGTGCTTCCTGTTGTTGTTGTTGTCACTAGAGTCCCCGGGGGCATGCTGATGCTTTGTAAAGTGGTTCTTATCTCAGCCTGGGTCTCTGTACCTGTTGCCACACAAGGACAAGCCCCTTGGGACTGGCCCATCCTGGGTGTACAGGGCAATGGTGGGGAGCTGGGTTTTGCTAGTGGCTCTCTGGTGATGGGGGATGCTGGTCTCCTGTGACTGGTCAGAACACCCCTGGCCTCCTATTGGAACCAGGATGTAGTGTCAGGAGCTGTGGGAGTCAAGCAACCAGGACAGGCAGCTGGTGGCTGATGGCTGGTGGCTGATGGCTGGTGGCCATGCACTGAAAGGTTGTACCTGAGCTGCTCACAAAGTGGTATATGAATCTTTTCTCCTGATAAGGGTGTGTCTTGTCTACACCTTTTGGGATGGTTAGTGGAGAGGGCATTCCTGTTCTAAGTGTTGTCCAGGCTGGTTTGGAATTTAGGGCCCTTCCATTCTGACTTCCAGGTGCCAGGGATCATGAGCATATGTGAAATAGTAAACTCAAATGCTCTCTGGCATCTCTGTAACTTTGTTAGTATTGTGTGTGCACATGGTGTGGGTACATCGTTGCCCTAACAGTATGCATGTAGGAGGCTGGAGACAGCCCTGGTCCTCCTACCTTCTTTGTTTTCAGGGATTGAACTCAGACTTGTAAGTCAATCATATTTATTCATTGAGCTATTTTGCCCAGCCCTCTTTATTGACTTCTTTCCCTCCTTGCTTGCTTGCCTGCCTTCCTGAGAATTTCATGGAGCCCAGGTTAGCATTGAACTTGCTATGTAACCAAGGTGAACTCAGAATTTTAATCTCTCTGTCTCTGCCTCCTGGGTGCTAGGATTATAGGTTTGCTCCATCTTCCGTCTGTTTTGTGGAGTGTTAGGCATCAAACCTAGGAAGTCATGTATGCTAGGCAACACTCTGCCAACATTCCCAGACCCAATTTAAATTTCTTGATAACTTCGTGGTAAAGTTAGCCACAGTGAATTGTCTTTGTAAAGTGAATGAATGACTAGGATTTATTTTCTTGAGTTTAGTTGAAGTTCATAGAGACTGGCTGGTGGCACATTGCTTATAGGCATCTGTTGTGCTCCACTGAACACTGGGATGCAGAGTGAGCCATTTGTGTTGTTGTTGTTGTTAGGACAGGGTCTTTTTATATAGCCCTGGCTGGCCTGGAACTCACAATGTAGGTCAGACTGGTCTTTAACTCACAGAGGTCCACCAGCCTCAGCTTCCCAAGTGCTGAGATTAAAGGCATATACCTCCATGCCTGGTCAAGAGTAAGCCTTCTTGACCCCAGTTTAGCTGGGTTTCTACTGAATGGCTCTGACATTGGGCGGCAGCCTGTGCCTTCTTTATTCACATGCCTCTATCTACCTCAGCTGCAGGCCTCTGGGCCTGCCATTTGCCACTACCAGGCAGGTAACAACGGGAAACCATGGACAAAGGGCTAGGGTTTCAGGGACAGCATATCCCAACTGCTCACTACTCAGGTTCAAGGCTCTGGATCAAGAGTAGCTGCTAGTTCCTCAACTTCATGGCTCCATGGTACACATAGCAGCTGCTCTGTCATGGAACCTACAAGTCTCTGTCGTGGAACCTACACTTCTTTGCCAAGATTTCAAATCTTGAGCCTTTTCCTAATATTAGAAAATTTGAAGGGTGGGGGAAATAAAATATGGAGTGGAAGGAAAGAAAGAAAGAAAATTTGAGATCTTAAGACTGAATGAAAGCATTACTATTTTTAAATTTTACATCTAGTCTATTTGTACTGTAAAATGTTTCCAGTACTGATACGGAGGGGAAGGGGGTTGAAGATTCTGCAGTCTTCCCCTTCTCAAGGGCCAATCAGCTGAGCAGGGCTTATGGGCCCAATGCCATGTGTGCACGTGAGAATCTCCTTATACCCAGAAAAGACAGGATGCTATGTTGCAGCCCTGCTGTGGTGTCCCACAGTATATACACAGGGCCCCTGTCTCTGGATAATGAAGTTTTCAGTGTCAGTTCTCTTCCTGTGTAAAAGCTTTGATATGGTGAATCCTACTGTGTGACGGAACCTTTCCTGGGGAGGTGTGGAGCAATCTGCTCATCCCAGATAGGGAGCCCAAGACAGACCAAAGTACAGATACCACCAAGTCCAACTTGAGTTTTATTGGGGTTACTTATAGGAACATAAATAACTGAAAGACAGTTCCATCACCAAGGCCCACCCCAGCATGTGTGACCTCTCAGAAAGCTGGGAACCTGGAGCCTACTTCATGGCCTGCAGGTAGCTCGAAAGGTTGGGGAGTGTCCTTTCCAAGTGTCTCAGTTGGTCTAAACCTCTTCCAAGCGGCTTGGTCTCAGAGTCTTTGCAACTTGTTCTCTTGACAGTCATCTTTTCAGCTCAGCTTCACTGCCATATTTGCTCCTCTGAGAGTATTTGCTACTTGGCTTTTTTCAATCTGAAAGGACTTTCAGCTTTTATTGTTTACTCTGGCAGGGAGGGCTGGGCATAGGTGAATCTGGTCAGTTTCAGGGACTTCCTGAAGCTATCCTGAGTTGTTTACCTTCCTGCTCAAAGACCTTCCTCCCAGGATGCAATGTTCAAATCTAGGAGGAAGATATTACAGAACAATCCTTAGAAGTGGAATTGTGGGATTTTCTTTGAGCTGTTCAGATTGTACCTGGCCAGATGTGCTGTTCTCTGCTGTTCTGTGGCTTTCAGAGCTCTGTGGAATTTGTCACAGGAAAGCATTTGAAGCTGTAAAAACAGGATTTTGCCTTAGATGAAAGCATTCAATGCATACCACCAAGGGTAAGGCTGCCATACTAGATGGTTGATGACTCAACCTAGTCAGAAGCCCAGGATCACTGATGGGTTTGGGAAGGAGTGGACCATGGTGCTTATCTTCCTCAGGAAGTATGCTGTGTCACGGTAGGAAAACTTGAAGCCATGTTTGTGTGTGGGACTTTAAGCAAGAGACAATTGTGCAAAAAAAGTAAGAAGATGATATTCTGTCTCCTCAGATGGCTCCCAGAACTGAGACCCCTGTTAGCAGCATCAGCAACAGTCTGGAGAACGCATTGCACACGTCAGCACATTCCACGGAGGAGTCCCTGCCCAAGAGGCCTTTGGGAAAACATGGCAAAGGTGGGTGAGTTTGTTGTACCCAGATTGTAAAAACCCTAAAGAAAACTTCAGGAATCACAACTTGATATAATCACATGAGGGTCTTTATTCAAGCTTGAGCTTGGGCCACCAACCTTCCTGATGGAACAGGAAGGAGAGTGAACCCCCAGGTCTAAGTGAAGGGGGTTTATAAAGGAAAAATCCACAAGTGTGGGTTTCCGAACCTTGGCATTACGTGAGAGGGTAAAGGAATGCTGTCCTTCTAACCTGATAACATTTGTTCAGAATGTTCAGAACCGTGTAGCTGGAAAGGGACCTTCCTGACCTGGGAAAAGTAACTTGTGCTGTCAGAAGCTGGTGTGTTTTTACAACTGGCCACAGCTGTCTGGGAACACTTCATTGTCTCTCTTTCATAGTACAAGAGTGGGTTATTACCATTTCAAGAGAAATGTTGGTTGTTAATCAAAAGGGGGTGTGGGTTTCAGTGGAGGCTAGGGTGTGCTGCTTTTTGTCTGTTCCCAGGGCTGGCATCTGAGCCCTGGGGGTTGGAGAAGGGAGTGCTGTCATGGAAGAGGGGTTGCAATATTCAGGGGCCAGGCTGGACTCCTGTCCGGCAGTCTCTCCCTCCAGAGGTTGGAGACATCTGTGCTGCAGAAAAGGGAGGGAGGGGATACTAACTGCTCTGGCTCTGCACAGGGACAGGAGAGTGCAGGATTGGATGCGCAAAGACAGGCAGGTTTCCCGGTCTCCCGTGACTCTTCAAGTTATGCTGGACAGTAGTGAGAGATCCCAGGGAGAGGGAGAAGGTGTGCACTCCACAGAGCTGTGGACTGCTGAGACATAGTATCTTCAGGTTTGCTCAGTCAAGCTGTTCTTCTGATTCTCCCAAGGAATTCGTGATCACACTTTAGCAATATGAAATTTAAACATTGGTGTTTATTAAGGGAGAAAAAAATGGTTTAAATATCTTCTGCCCCTCACACCAGAACAAGGCGTAAAATCTAAAGTAGCTGCGCCATAGAACACTTCTTTCCCAACCAAATGGGCTCCTAAGTCTTACTGCATGCTGGTGTGGTGACGGGTCCTCCTGTCCTTACTCACCCGGTGCCTGCCACCAGCTTCAGTGAAGTCCCACACTGCCCATGCCGCTGAACAAGTACCATTTTAAAAAACGTAGTAGGAGTGTTGGTTGCTCAGTGTGGACCTGCAGCTAATTGAGCCTCTCACCCAAGGTCTGGGTCGTTCTGACTTAGTGCCCAGATTGGCTCAGGAGGCACCTGGGCAGTCACAGAGGCAGCTGGGTATAATCTAAACTGGATGAGGGTACTGGTGAGACCAAACCTTAGCAGAGTTTGGCCGGGAGGCCTGTCCTGACTGGGCATACACTTCGAGGCTCCTGGGAGACTGCTCATACCTACTCCTCGCAGATGTGTCTGTGCCTTCTGTCACTTGAGCAGGTCCTTCTGCCCTTCTTAAGTGCTTGTGTCCCAGGCACCAGCTTCTTATCTCACAGCTGCATTCTGTGCTCGCTTTGTGTGCAGTGCTATCTGCTCTGCTAGGCCACAGCTCAGGGTGGTCTGCTTTCTTGCCTTTGTGTCACACGTGTGTCTTGAGACCATGCACATTGGAGAGCAGTGGGTGACAGATCTTGTGAAGCCTGTTTTCCCACCTGGCACTGGCTGCAAGGTCATAGTATACATGGTGCAGGTTGTTCCCAAGAAACTGTATTCCTCTGTTGACTGTTTGTCCCACCAGGTCTTCTCAGCAGTGCTACCCCAGAATAGAGTTTGCATCTCACAGGGCTGCCTCTTGGGGAGAGTGGGCTGAGAGCAGGGCTTCCCATGAAGGCTGCTTCCCCTGTGCTGTACCCTCTAGACCATGCAGGGCATCCACCTTGCCCCCATGGTGCTTTCTCTTGAGACATAACCAAGGGGTTGTAGGGGTATAATTTCTCTCCTCTCCCTCTCTAAGGTCTATCTTATTTCATGGAAATGGATGTTTTGCCAGTATGTATGTCTGTGTGATGTCTGGGTAGTGCTTGTGGAGGCTAGAAGAGGGTATTGACACCCTGGGCCTGGAGTGCTGCGAACTGAACCCAGGTCCTCTAGAAGAGCAGCCTGTGCATTAACCATTGAGAAACCTCTCTAGCCTCTGGGTATAATTTAAAAACATGGCTATTACCTACTGGGAGGATGAAAGTTGAGCAGATGTGGCACTGGCTGTGGTGAAGCACACTGGGCTGTCCTGTAAGACCATGCTGCTCACTCAGTCAGCCTAGCATTAGTCATCATCATCTAACACCAGGAGCTCCTTCTGCTCAGCATAGGCAGACAAGCTAGCTCAGTTTTCAGTACCTGTCTCATGGCCCCTTCCTCTGCTGGGTCTTTTCTCTGTTATCTTAGAAGTCTTATGGCAGTTTGATGGTCAGGCATTGGGCAGCATCCTAAAGCATCTTGTATTCCCATTCTCTCACAGTGCTGCCCTCATTAACCTGGGAGCATGGAACTGAAACCTTTATTCTCCACAGTAATACACCCCACTTTGCAGATGAGACTTGAGCCACAGGTGAACTTCTGGGGCACAGACATGAACTGTGTCTGAGAGCCTGCTGAGATGAAGAGGAGGGAGAAGGGGAAGGGTTAATGCCAGCAGTGCAGTCTCTCTTCCAGTGATACCTCTTACCTTTCTGTGTTAAGAGCAGAGGTATTGGTTTGGCTTTGGAAGTTCATAGGCCTGTTGAGTGGCTGCCCTCCCTCTCCCCTGCCTCCTCCCTCATAGCCATAGTTGGGGACCATTGTACAGAGAGCTCGACTCAGAGCCCAGACCCTATGCTGGTTGTTACAAGCACCAATGGGTTAGGGGCCTACCTAAGTGCAGGTGGAAGAGGGGATACCCAGTAATGCTTATTGCAGGTGGCGGTGGGGGTAGAGGGTGGGGGCTGGGATTCTGTGACTGTGCACCCAGGGCTGGAGTAGGTTGTCTGTTTCTGAGAAGACAGTGAAGGTAGGCTGCTTCTGTTGCCTTGATTAACTTATATTCTTTGTACTCTTAAAAATGATAGACTTGGCTACACAGAGAAACCCTGTCTCGAAAAAACCAACCCCCCCCCCAAAAAAAAGATAGACTTGAAGGAGTTTATGTTTACATGTATCACGTCTGTAGTAACTGTATACCATCAGACAAAGTGGATGCTCCCAGCCTGGGCAGTGTTTGGCTCTGTACCACTTTAGCTTACAGTTTTGTTATATAATGTTATCATGGTGAAAAGCAGCTAAAAAAGACTGAACCAACCAGGAGAGTCTTGGGCTTTGAAACAAAAACGAATCTCTAAGTAAAAGCAAGGATTTTAACAAGATGGGAGTTAAGGATGAAACTAATTCCTGAAACTGTAGCAGTGTTCTTTCCTGAGTTGCTCTGGGACCACAGTGTGGAAGGGATGAGAAGCCTTAGTGCCCAGGACATTCCTGGTTCTGTGTTCGGCCTCACTGTGAGGACAGAGAGCTTTGCAGTGAGTGTCCATGCCTGGACCACAGTTTTATGTGACTACTGTTGTTGTTGTTGTTGTTCTGCAGTGCTAGAGATCAAACCCTGGGCCGTGCACGTTGTGTCTTAGGTTAGAGCTGTCGTGTTTCTAGGCTACTGTTCACAGTCTTCCTTAGCAGTTCACTTTTGAACCACAGGACATAATGACAGTATTTGAGTGGTTGCTTCCTCCATTTCCCTAAAGAAAATGAGGCTGGGATTTGGGATTGAGGGACATTCCCCTCAGTTTCTCCAGGAGGTGGGTGAGTCAGAGAAGCACACAGCATATGCAAGGCTGGGTAGAGTGCACCTTTCATCTTTTAGGCTTCACTCTGAGCTAATATCTCACCACTTTACATGAAATGTAAGAATCTGAGTTAGAAAGACGGCTCAGCAGCCTAGAGTACAAGTCTGCTCTTTAGGAGGACCCCGGGTTGAGTCCAGATGATGGCTCAAAACCATCCTAATTCCAATTGCAGGGAGTACTGTGCTCTCCTCTGACCTTTATGGACACCCGGCATACATGCGTATACATGTATAAGTGCAGGCAAAATATTCATACACATAAAATTACATTTTAAAAAGCATAAATCTAAAGATCTTGCACCCATGTGTGTGCACATGCCAACTCTCGAGATTGAGCATCAGTGTGAAGTCCATGGCAGTGTTAAAACCTCTGGTAGTGGCTGTTGTCATGCATACTGGTACTCAGAGTTGCTGTGGTTCTCCACATGCCCTGTGCAGAGCTGCCACATGTATTACAACTTCAAATGTTGCATGCTTTTGCGTGTAATATGACCTTAAGGCTTTTGCATACATTTTGAGAAGAGGAAGTTTGAATGATGTGTGTATCCCTTGGCTGCCCTTTTCTTCAGAAAGCTTCTGTTCCCAGTTTATTCTGTGCTGCTCTGCAGGTACGGACTCTGCCCTCTTCATGAGCCTGAAGACGCTGCTCCCTGTGACTTAATCACTCTTGCTGCTCAGGGAATGCTTGGCTAAGCTAATGGTGGTTTTGCTCTTTAGCTTTGCCAGAGGCGGTTCTGTCTGTCTTCCCGCTGTGTGCGGTTGATTGTCTTTATGCCAGTGCTATTTTTCTATGGTTTTTACAGTTTTCTTTGGTTGGGAGTCATTTGACTACACTGTCCCTACATGTGGTTTATCTTATAGCTCCATCACTTCTTGTACTTCCCAAGTCTGCAGGGTTTCCAGCTGTTACAGACTCCCTCTCCTCCTTTCCATTGAGCACTCCAGGGCTATGTATACTGTTCCTACCCATGTAAGACCTGTTTTCACCCATACTCTCTCCCCTCAAGACAGGACACTTTTCTTTGCTCTACAAATCCAGTCCCTCATATTCTCAGTCTGCTCTCTACTGGGTATTCCTATGTCAAATAATATGTTTCTCCATTTAAAAATCTTCATTTGGGTCTCCTTTTGTTGTTTGGCTTTGCTTTGTTAAAGTAGGATCTCATATAGCCCAGGCTAGTCTCAAACTCAGCTGCATAGCTGATGATGAGCCTGGGCCTCTGACTCTGTCCTACCTCCCCAGTGCTGGGATTAGATTTAGTTACCACACCCAGCAGATTGGTGATGATGGTAATTAGGGGTGCAGAAATGGCTTGTTTTCTCCACTGAGTACAGAACTAAAAAATAGGAAAAGAAGATTTGTGAAGGCAAATTTTGTTAGCATCGACAATGAGACAGAAAACAAGTGCCTGGATGATGAGGGGCAGGAAATGGGTCCCAGCAGAGCCACCGTATGATACCAGGGAAATGTGGGTCCCTTTTAGTGTTCTTGGTCTCGTTAATAACGTAATTTAAGAAGGGACACAAATAGAAGCTTGAAGACAATTTACTAAAATCTGAAAGGAAAACCCCAAGCAGGCAAGCTCTAAATCTCAGAACTGCCTAGAGAACAGAGAATATCAACTAGCATGGGGTCAAGCACATGGCAGAGGCAGCCACACAGAGGAAACTGTAGAAAGAATACAGAAGCCTAAAAAAAGAGAGAGCATTAGATAGAAAATAGGCCCTGGCCATCTGTAGGAAGAAGAAAAGAAAAAAAGAAGTGTTTACACATTTCTTAAGTTAGGACCCAGGAAGTGAGCAGACCAAGTCAAACCTCGTGGTGGCTCATAGGCACAACCTAAGGGGTGGGAATTCTGGGAAGGAAAAATATCTTACAGTGAACCCACACTCCTAGAGATGGCCCTGGTCTTTCTTACTTTTCATTTTGTAAAGTTTATTTTATTTTATGGATTTGCTGGCATGGATATATGTTCACCACATGGTGTCTGGTGACAACAGAGGCTAGAAGAGGGCATCAGATCCCTCCCTCCTGGAACTGGGGTTACAGACTACTGTGGGCTGCCATGTGGTTGCTGTGAACTGAACCCAGGGTCTCTGAAAGAGAAGCAAGTGTTCTTAACTGATGAGTCATCTCTCTGGCTCCCCCTTACTTTTCTGCTGCATGACCAAAACAAGAGTTTCTTTTGGGTTAAGGTTCTAGAGAGTTAAGAATTGATAATGTTAGAGCAGAGGAAGCATGCAGGCATGGTGGGTAGAGCAGAGCAGCATTTGAGAGCTCGCATTTTGAAGCACAAACACACAGTAGAGAGAGCAAAGTGAAAATGGTACAAGTCTTTAAAACTCTTAAAGCTCACACCTAGTGGCATACTTCTTCCAACAAAATTACACATTCTAAACCTCCCCAAACAGTGCCATCAACTGGGGACCAAGTATTTAAGTGCCCCAGACCACGGGGGCATTCTCATTCAAACCACCACTTAGGACTAGAGTTTGATTCTATAATCCTAGTCCCAGGGGATTCTGTGCCTTCTTCTGACCTCCACAGGCACCTGGCACACATGTGGTACATGTACACATATACAGGCAAAGCACTCATACACACAAAATTTTAAAAAATCTGAAAAAAATATAAAGAAAAAGGAAATGTCAGGCAGCTTGTCTCTTACAGGATGGTCCCAGCCCTGTGAACCCGTCAGACTTGGACTTGTGGGACTTAGTTTCTTCTTGTTTCTGTATCTTCATCCCAGTGTTCAGGGTTCTCCTGCCTCTCCATTCTCTTCCTCTGGCTTTGTCCTCTAGGTGAGAACCGCTGTCCTAGCAACATCCCAAGCCCTCGTGCTCTGTGTGTTGGTCTGCTGTGTTGCAATCCCCTGAAGCTGGGGCTAGGGTTCCTCTCCTGAGGTGAATCTATGAGGCTTACAGGGATCCAGTAACTGCCAACACTGTGAGTGGCAATCCTCATACCACCATTAGGCCATCTGAAGAGAATTGTGAGCTGCCTAGAACATAGAGGTGAGCTCAGGATTCCTTCACATGGCATCTGACCTTTTGCCTGACCCTGGTCTCATCTGACACTAGCTCTCAAGGTGCTTGTGGACAACTGCAGTGTCCTGCCCCAGACCTTGATATACATCAGCTGTGACTTGCCCACACCAGGGCTGGGTAAAATCCAGATGGTGTAGTACCAGCTCTTCACATGATCTTTGAGTACCTGCTGTCAGCTTCATTTCCTTAGATCATACAGTTTAGTGCAGAGCTGCAAGGTCATAAGAACCCTCACACTGCCAGGGTTACGTGTGCTGCAGTGTGTCCTGAGGAGATACAGGGAAGGAAGGGCAGTGGAAGCCAGTGCTCAGAGGTGTTCTTTATTTACCCTCTGCCCTACTCCACAGCCCTAGGTGCTGTTCAGAGCAATGGGCAGGGTTCTAGGGGGCCACTTTGTCAGTGCCCTAAAAGCTGCAGTGCTGTTGTGTGGGAATGTATGTCTCTGGCTCTCTTGTCTTGGGGGGTGGGAGGGCATGCATGCTACCCAGGCCAGCTGCAGGTGTAAGGAGCAGTTAGTGTGAGAGTCCCAGTTCTCAGTTCCTGAAAACCCAGCAGCTTCCTGGGAGTTAAGACCTTCTCAGTGCATGGTGTTGTCTGTGGCCTCCTACACATCCTTCGTCTTTGTGCAGTTGTGTGAGTCTTCGCCTTTGTGATATTGGGGCAGAACTCTGGAACTGAGGCTCATGTGCATACTAGGCATGCAATCTGCCACCTTCTAGTTCCTATAACCATGGCACCTTAGTGACCTCACATTGGAGAGGACACTGAAACAAGCTGTTTAAAGCTTTCTTAACTTATTTATTTATTTATTTATTTATTTATTTATTGTGTGTGTCCGTGTATGTCCGTGTGTGTCCGTGTGTGTCCGTGTGTGTATGTGTGTGTGTTGTGACATGGCACATCTATGGAGGTCAGAGAACTTGCATGAGTTGGTTCTATCGTTCTGTCACATGGATCCTGGGGATTGAATCCGGCCATCAGGCTTGGTGGGATGTGGCTTTACCTGCTAAGCCACTGACCTGCCCTGGGTATCAAGAGCCTAGAAAAAGAGCCTACAATTAGCTCAGTGCTGAGACTGCCAGCAGTAGGGCAATGATATTTATACTTAGCTTTTAAAACATATTTCATGGGCAGTGGACTGGTGGTGAGTCCTTGGCCTGGCTCCAGAATGCTTTTCTATTCAGACAGCTAAATGATATTTATCTTCTTTGCCCATTTTCCTGTCCAGCTCTGAGTCACTTCCCTTGGTCCTTGGTCCTTTCTCCTTTCTCATGCACCCTGATACTCTTTGGTTGGGAACGCTGAGTTCACATGGATTCTCTGGGTAGGACAGACACTGGTCCTACAGTTGCTTAGAGAAGGAGGCAGTCTAGAATGTTGTTACTGAGTCTGTGCTGAGGGCTGCTTCCTTCTGGTCTCTAGCTGAAGGAGGGGCTGGAATGGCCAGGGCACTATGCTGGTCATCAGGATAGAGGTACATCTCTTTTCCCTATGGGCCCCTGATTGGCCTCCATTTCCCCTGCAGCTGACCTGTGCTGGGGCTGAGTGCTCTGCTGTGGTGCAGCACACTGTCCAGACAGGAACGCTCCCAGTACAGCCACACAGCAGGCTGCATTGCTGAGGTTTTATCCCCCTCTAGATCTTTTGTCTATGAACCTTGTGGGTTGCCCCTCAGCATCTTACAAGACTGGCATTGTGGAAAGCACTGGCTCTGCTGACCAGAAGACTACACCTGCAGGGAGTGTAAAGCCTGTGGAGTATTACACCGAGCACTGCTAGGGCTCATAGTGTGCCGAAATCACTGCAGTATATGGAGGTAGCTGTGCTCTTCCCTAGTTGCCTAACACAGTGGTCTATGTGACTGTCATGCCTGTGGAAAGTGATTGCCTGGAAGAAGAGGCTGAGTCCCAGGGTGGGATCCATCAGCAACAGTGTAGTCTGGAGGAGGAGGAGTGTGCCCAGGTAGAGAGCTTGATTGTGAGTGTGTGTTTGGACTTACCTGGAAACTGTGCTTATAGTTTCATTTCTGCAGAGAAAGATCTGGAACAGGAAATAGAGAGATACTTGGGAGCTCTGTGGTGACAAAAAGTCTCCTTTAGATGTTTTAAAGCATTGTCTGTCCCCAGCCTGTAATCATGTCACACTGTCTGGGAAGACCTTGCCATACAGAGCTGCCGTGTTGTGTCCTTGCAGCAAAGCTGAGTAATGGGTGGGCAGGCCTGTAGAGAGGCCCTCAAAGAATGCACCGGGCTTCTCATACAGACCATTTAACATGGGAGGCCATGGTCATACTTTTCCCAGGATTTGGACCCAATTCATGACTGTCTTGTTTGGTTGGTTGGTTTTTTTTTTTTGTTTGTTTTTTTGAGACAGGGTTTCTCTGTGTAACCCTGGCTGTCCTGGTACTCACTCTGTAGACCAGGCTGGCCTCGAACTCAGAAATCCTCCTACTTCTGCCTCCCAAGTGCTGGAATTAAAGGCGTGTACCACCACTGCCCGGCCTCATGACCATCTTGAAGGACAGCACAAAGACTTGCAAACATGTGGTCCCACTCAAGCCTTACATGTTCTTGGGATTTGTTGGTATTCCTTAGTCTTGGAAGGCTGATGCAGGCACTCTTCGGGTTTTGGTTCTGGCAGCCTCGTGTGGGATAGCTACTTGTTACATGCTCAACAATCTTGTATATCTTAAAGTCTTACTTCCTTCTTATAATTCTGTTTTTACAGTGAGTGTTGAGAAGATAGACCTGAAGGGATTATCACACACGAAAAATGACAGAAGTGTTGAGTGTTCCTTTGAGGTAAGATGCTGTTTTTCCCCTCTCCTTGGAGGTATCACATGTCACTTCACATACTATAGTAAAAGCTTTGCTTCCTGCACAGCAATGGTGCTGAGGTGGGCTTGGGGCCTGGCTGGGGTAGGTGTCTCTGGGGTGGGCTAGAGTGTTAGGAGATACCCACCTTCTCAGAGAGAAGCTAAGCTCTAGGGCCCATGTTACTAGGACAGTGGCTGAACTGGCCTTCTTCCCTGGGGGAGGAGAGACATGGTTGCAATCACTCTGGGTGTGAAGAAAATGAAATCCAGGCTATGGCACTGGGCACTCAGGAGCAGTAAGTTCCTAGATGTGTGTCCCTCGATGAGACACATATACATGCTGGTTGCATGGCCATGGACACTTGGTCTCTATATAGGGGAATGTGCTGCAAACTGGCGCACCATGAAAATAGAACTGTGTGTGTGCTGAGAAGCCTGCCACAATAGAGGCTGAGGCAGTCGAAAACTTCCTTTTGTTTCCAGTTAACGGTGCTCAGGGAGGTAGTCCCCACCCTCCATCAGAGCTTGGTCCTAGCTAACTCCAGCTTTCCTTGTGCATGGCTACAGGGTATAGTTGTTGGCCTTGTGGTCCAAGATGGCAGCTGGGGCTCTAGTAAGCTGGGGCTCTAGTACTCACACTTTCATCCTTACTGGGGGACAGGATGCAAACTAGAGAGGAGGAATGTGCTCAGGAGCAACTGGAAGAGTTTCCAGTTACATTTTGTTGACAAGAATTCAGTTTTTTGGCCGGGCGGTGGTGGCACACACCTTTAATCCCAGCACTTGGGAGGCAGAGGCAGGTGGATTTCTGAGTTTGAGGCCAGCCTGGTCTACAGAATGAGTTCCAGGACAGCCAAGGCTACACAGAGAAACCCTGTCTCGAAAGAAACCAAACCAAACCAAACCAAACAAACAAACAAAAGGCAGTTTTTTGGTCTTATTTAGCTGTATAGGAAGCTGGGAATGTATTGCTGGTTTGTATTCATGATTCTATTACTTATCTAGCATGGCAGGTTAGACATTTCTCAGACCCTGTCTTCAGACATGGGCAGATCATGAGACTCTGCCCCAGCAGTAATGGTAAGCACACTCGAGAGACTCCTGTTCAGTGTTTAGCACTGTGTGTGAGCCAGACCTATTTTTTAGGGAGTGCTCTGTGGTGAGAACCTGTTGTGTTGCAGGTCAATTCCAAACACAAGGTGAACCTTTGGTGCAGGTTCTGGAGGCTGTTGACTGTGGTAACACTGGAGCATCATGAATCCACCAAGCTGTGGTGCCCAAGATGGTGTGGGCAGCAGGTTCTAAAGGGCCTGGGACATGCTGTGGTCACAGTCTACTTAGAAAATTGAAGAGGTGATCTTGTGTCACTTCTGTCTGTCCTGTTTTGCTCTGGTATATCATCGATGGACGTTCTCAGTCCAGCAGGGACTGTTGCAGATATGATGCACATGGAGCTACCTTGAGAGCCAGCCTTGCTTCTGCTCGTCTGTCACAGTAGGTTTGGATTCCCCTGATCCTCAGTGCAGCTACTGTGGCAAGGGAATCTGGGTGTTGGTGACAT
This sequence comes from Mastomys coucha, assembly GCF_008632895.1. Classification (NCBI taxonomy): domain Eukaryota; kingdom Metazoa; phylum Chordata; class Mammalia; order Rodentia; family Muridae; genus Mastomys; species Mastomys coucha. Next base: position 260,073,294 of record NW_022196905.1, on the reverse strand, counting down.
GGTACCCAGTACTGCCTACAGCTTTTTCATGTAGAGCAGATGTTGGTAGTGTGATCTGACCTCTTCTGGAAGGAAGAGCTCTTACCAGAGAGGATAGGAGTAGTTGCTGCTGTGTGCTGAGGACAGAGCAGAGGTCCCAGAGGCCAAGTGTGGCTTCCTGGAACAGACTAGCTTGGTGCTCATCTGGTGACTGACCAGTAGCACAAGATCTCAGAGATGCTTTCTGCCCCAGAGGACTGAAGTGGTCGGCTCCATTGAGGACAGAGGCTCAAGGAAGATAGGCTAGCTTAGAACAGACATCTACCCTAGATCTGGCTCACAGGTGTTAACTCAGAAATGACCAGAGACTTAACTGGGAGTCAGACACTGTAAACGTTGCTAGAAGAGCAGAGAAAGGCTTCTGAGCCTACTGCTAAAATGTGCTCTATATAAGTGGCGGCTCGTAGGTAGGGCTGTTGTCTGCTTTAAAGCTGCTCTGAAGAGAATGAAGAGCTGATATCCAGAGTCTACAAAGAGTGCTGAGAACATTCGGTCAACAATAGGATCAGACTTGGTTAACACACTCGGTAACATCACTAGAGACAGAGACAGTGGATCTCTATAAGTTCAAGGCCAGCCTAGACTATATAGTGAGACACTGTCTCAGATTAAAGAGAGAGAGAGAAAGAGAGAGACAGAGAGAGACAGATAGATGGTGGGGTGAGAGAGAAAGATAAAAGAAAAAGGGAAAAAATGGGCAAAAGATTTGGGCAGACAGCACCAAGACAGAGGCATGGCTGGCTGTGAGCATATGTGGAAAGGTATGCTGTCAGCTTGGCTGCTGGTGCACAGTGTTAAAGAGCTGTAGAAGAGCTCTTGTCATGAGGAAGGCTGGCCACACTTGATTTTATAAGACTGGAGTTCTATGTGCATCTGCAAGTGTGTAGTGGCTTAGGCACACTGGGCAACTGACAGCTTTGCAAAGACAAAGAGGTCCCTCAGCAAGCTCTTTAGAGTCCATGCCTGCTATGGACCCTTGCTTACGTATGTGCTGCACAGCACCATCTGTGATGGTTCAGGATGCAAGGCAAATGATGTGAGGGCCTGTCCACAGGTGGGAGGGACAGAGGGGTGCAGAGAGACACAGTGACTCAGACTCTCTTCCAGACAGGTGTAGAGTGTGCAAGCCAGTTACATACAACTCTATAAAATGCAAAGTACTCCATGTTGAAGAAGCTTCTGTGGAGGGATGAGAGTCTGCTGAGGGCCCAGGGGTGATGTGCTCAACTGTCCTGAGTAGGAAGGGTTTCAAGGGTGCGAAAACATCTGACCACTTGTACATGGCTTACCATCAACAACAAAATCAAAAGTGAACACTTCTTTTTTTTTTTTTTTTTTTTACTTCCTATTGATAAAGTCTAAGGTTTTGCTGTGTGTCCCAGGCTGGCTTTGAACATGCCATCCTCTTACTTCAGCCTCCCAGTTGTGGCTTACTATAGTTGGTATCAAAATCTTAAAATGTTGTTTGTGAACCAGTGTAGTGTAGCTCCTGACTCTACAGATGAGTGAACTAGAATAGAAGGTGAGTTTAGTGAGCAAGAGCAGTGCCTGCTGCATTGGTCCTTGAGCCCTGGGGAGTTTGTGGTGGGTGGCCACATGGGCAGTGTCTGTTGGGCTCTGCATGCTTTGGGAAAAGCCTACAGCTTCTGCCCATAGTTCTCTTTTGTGGCTCTCTAGAGCTTTGATAGTTGCCAGTTAGGGTTTCTGTTGCTGTGATAAACACCATGACCAAAGCAGCTTAGGGAGAAAGGGGCTTGTTTTGGCTCACACCTAGCAATTACACTCTGAGGGAAGTCAGGACAGGAACTCAAGGCAGGAAATGAAGCAAAGGCCATGGAGGAGTGCTGCTCACTGGCTGCTCCTATGGGCCACACTCATGGTACTTCATATACTGCCGGGAGAGTGGCGCCACCCACGGTGGGCTGGGGGTGGGCTTCCCATATAAATCAGCCGAGAAAGTTCACTACAGCCTTGCCTTCCTGAGGTTGTGACCCTTTAATACAGTTGGTGACTCCAACCAGAAGATCATTTTTGTTGGAGCTTTGTGTGAAGCTTCCTGCTCCTTCCTGTAGAGTTGGGTTTCTTTGCTGCAACCGCAACTTCACTTGCTAGGCCCAGCCAGTCTTAGGATTCACATGGGAGAGTGTATTTGAAGAGAGAAAAACACCTGAGGCTCTTCAGGAGCGTGGATGGTGTACAGGAGAAACGGTGGAGGCCTGCCACTTCTGAAGTGCGGTGGCGGTGGCTGAGTTTAAGTGACTTGAATTGCAAGTACAATACACACCTCAAAAGCCACTGCATTTATTCTGTCTCTAAAAGTGTTTCATTTGAGAGCTTTTTGTTGTTGTTTGGTTTTTGTTTATTTGTTTGTTTGTTTTTCAAGACAAGATTTCTCTGTGTAGCCTGGCTGTCCTAGAACTCACTCTGTAGAGCAGACTGACCCCGAACTCATAGAGATCTGTCTGCCTCTGTGACCTAAGTTATTAAAGGTATTTTATTTTTTGATTTATAGTAAATGATAAACCACAAGCAAGTGTGTGGTCAGATGTTTTGGCACATGTGAAACCCCTCCTACTCAGTATAGTTAAAGGTGTCTGTCACCACTGTCCCAGCTTGAGGCCATTTTTAACTAGCTGGCAAGGTGGTGCAGCCTGTACATGACCATCCAGGACTGTCCTCCCAGATTTGTGGTTGTTGTAGTTGTCATCGTGTGCCATCCTCCCCCATACAGAGTTTCTCTGTGTAACCTTGGCTGTCTTGAAACTCACTTCATAGACCAGGCTGGCCTTGAATTCAGAGATCACTTGCCTCTGCCTCTTGAGTACTGGAATAGAAAGTGTGTGCCATCACTGCCTGGCAGGTCTTCATCTTGAGGGCTAGTCAGGTAATACCATTTGATGCTTCCTTTTGCAGATGCCATACCTGTCCCCCACTGGCCATTGATAATGGATTGGCTATGGTTTCTTTCTATTTCATTTTGTTTTTGAGACAGTCTCTTTCTATGTATTGTCAAATATCCTGGAACTCTATGTAGACAGGGCTGGCCTGGAACTCACAGAAACCCTCTTGCCTTTGCCTCCTGGGTGCTGGCACTAAAACAGTATGCCATTATGTCTCTACTCAGCTTTTCTGTTTTCTAGTTGGTCAGTCTGGAGGTTTGCTGGCTTTAGGCTTTCCTCCAGGTCCTTCCTGGGGCTTGTGCTGCCTCCTGTGCCAGACCATTACCTGCCCCCATTGCCTCAGCTGAGCTTTTCCTTGTGCTCTGGGCATCAGCCCAAGAGTCTGCACTGCAGCCTCCACCCTCCATGCTGTGTTTTCCTTAAGATATCTGGGAGGTTGGGTAACACAGGGGATCTTAGGCTGTGCCTGCTCCCAGGTACCTTGTGGGCTGGCTGGGTGGGGCCTAGCACATAGCCCCTGGCTGGTACAAAAGGAAGCGCATGGCATTTTGGTGGCCCTGGACAGTGGTACTGCGTGTGTGTGATGAAAGGGTCAAGTCAGCCCCAGCATTGCTCTGCAGCTCTTGAGGAAGTAGTGGTACCATGTGCCTCAACCCTTCTGCAGTGCCCGCTGATGGAATAGGAAGGGATGAGTTCCTGGAGGCGGATGGCAGATGCCAGCTCTGAGTGGATGAGTACCACATACAGGTCTATTACATCTCCCTGCCTTTGTGGTGGTCTGTGTTTCTCCCACACCTGTGTTGAGTTGATGGAGTGTGAGGTGAGGCCAGCACAGCATTGGGCCCTGGCTAGCCAAAGTTGGGCAACTTGGAAGTTAATCCCAGTGGATCTCTGGGACTGACCTGGGACTCTTGCAGCCTGTGTTCGTAGCTGCAGTGAGGACCCCAGAACACACACAGGCACAGCCATGTCACGGCAGGGGACCTCAACACACATACGCACAGCCGTGTCCTGGCAGGGAACCCCAGAACACACACGAGCACAGCCGTGTCATGGCAGGAGACCCCAAAACACATACAAGCATAGCCATGTCGTGGCAGGGGATCCTCGAACACACACAAGCACAGCTGTGCTGTGGCAGGGTTGGAGTGCTGCTTTCAGCATGGCTGTCCTGTTGCCCTTGTTTGCCTGTGGGCTTCATGCTTTCCTTGGGTTTGATGCATCCTGTGGGATGGATGTGGAAGAAAAGACTCCTGCTAGAAAAAGGTTGCCAGCTGTCTCTACTTAAGGCTTTGGGTGACTCAAGTTTTCACCTCAAATCTGGAATGTCAGGGTGGATATGGGCCACACTTAGGGACCCCAGCTCTGTAGGACTGTTAGAGGACAAGACACACTGAGGCATCTGCCTACCAAGTGCACACAAGTTAGGATGGAAGCCATGCTTCTGGCAGCCAGACGGGAGTTGCCCCACCTATGAAGTCACTGGGCCTCTCTCTAGTCGCTGTGGCTCTCTCAGGTCAGGGCTGGAGGTCTCGGGAATACAGAGGAGGAATTTAAGGTTTGGCATCTTGAGCTCTTGCCTCTATACCAGGCTAAATGTGATGTGTCTCTTTTGGGCAGTAATTTCTGGCTTTTAGGCAAAATATGTGTTTTGTATCTCCCAGTCAGCCTGCTCCTCAAGCTTTCTGTGCTTGCCTTTCTAAGTGGATACAGACCACTCCCCAGCCCCAAGTAAACACATACGCACGAACGCACGCATGCACACATCTGCAGAAGTAGCTTCATTCAGGCTGCATAGCACTGTTGTGAGCATAGGCATGTTGCAATCAGAAGGGATGACAGGAGAGCTCAGCCAGTGCTGAAGACCATGCTGGCCACAGAGCTATGGCTTACAGCAGGTGCCACGCCCACGTGCACGTGCAGCTTCCACCATCAAGCCCTGCTTACCTCCCAAAATCTTGGGCCCAAGCCATCCTTGGGCTCAGGTTTTTATGAAGCCACAGCACCTGTGTGGCACAGACACCTGCTTCCACCTGATTTCTGTGACTTGATGCTGTGTCCAGCATCACATGCACTATGAAAAGAAAAAAACATGCTTAGTGCACATGGGTGCTCAGATGGCAGACAACATCCTTAGGAGTGATCTCTGTGGTCTAGTGACTCGAGGTGTGTGAATGCACTTGGGTTATATGCATTTTGTCTTCACAGCAAGTCAGGAGTGCAAGTGTACCTTTCCCAGGCAGCAATTACTAACTATGAGCCCTGGACACTTAGACTCTGAGTATGTAGCATCTGATTTGTAAGGCTTGTTTATTTGTTTTTAAGGTCTTATGGTCTGATTCGTCAATAACATCAGTAACTAAGTCTTCCACAGAAGTGACTGAATTTATTTCAAAGGTAAGGTGATCAAGGCCTCTCCAGTAGTGACATCACTGGTGTGCGTCCTTCTGCTAGCCATGACAGTCTGCAGCGAGGCTCTGGGATCACAAGCATGAGCCACCTCATGACACTGGGTCTTCCTGACCTAAATGTTCTCATTTCTTTGAGGTGTTTATCGAATCTTAGGCATTATCTTTGGAAGGCTGTAGAATCTGAGGAAACTACAGTGGGAGTTCATCTCCCCCAAGGCCAGTAGTGGTGAGGTCTTTGGGTCAGTCTAGGCAGGCATGGCTGGCTCTGGGACATCTTTGATAGACTGTTGTTTCATGGGTCTTGAGCTGCCTGGAGTATTGAAGGGCTTTTCAGAGCCTTGCTTAATATGCAGCTCTCAACAGTCCCAGCGCACCTGAGGCAGAGGACCCCTTCCTATTTGTGCTGTCACTCAGATGGTCACCAGTGCCCATTATCTGGTGCTAGACTTTAGGGAAGAGTAAGATTAGGGTTCGCCACTATCCTGTCCTGCTCGTGGTCCTAGGCACAGGGCTGTCATGCCTGGGTTTTGGAGACTAGACTTTGTCAGAACTCTAGCCCCTTCCTGGTGAGATAGAGTCCTGCACCCATGGGGGGGTGGGTTCATGCCCTTGATCCCAGGCCAGAAGATGTTTACTTTTCTCTTTCAGAGCACTGCCTGCCTGAGAAACTGGGGGTCTTTTTTTTTTTTTTTTTTTTTTTAATATACACTTGGGCCAGGAATAGTCAGTCTATCCCTTAAAGGACCTTTGCCTTGGAGAGAAAGCCCTGGGAGTTTAGGTCTGTTCCCTGGTACTTGTGCCACCCTTGGTGGCTCTGCCTCTGTATAGTGCCCATGTGTCAAATACATCCATCTTACCCCATCTGTGCTGACCATGGCATGGCATCGAAGAGTCTATGCTTCTCTTGGAGGCCTGATTCCTGTTTAGATTGTGGTCAGGACCTGGCCCTGTGGCTCACACACTGTTAGACTCGAGGAAAGTTGAGTACATTGTGGGGCTTAGCTTGCCTGTGGTGGGATGGATCTCTTGCATACATGTAGAACCTTAGTAGCTAGAAAGGTCCACACTGTCCTACTATAGATGTTCTGGAGGTCCCTCACCATGCCTCTTGAAGCGAGCAGACTGCTGGTGTGCAGTGGAGACTTACCTTCCTTGTCCTGTCTTTCAGTTATCCCAACTCTGCCCTGAAGAGAACTTGGACAAACTCATTCCTTGCTTGGCTGGCCCAGATTCCTTCTATGTGGAGCGTAACCATGTTGATTTGGAAGCAGGCCTAAGGTAAATAAGGCTCTTGGCCAGGTGGTTGTGGCTGTTCTGGTGTGGGCTTGTCCCTTATCTCCAGGACTATCTGTTTTGAGGGTTTGAAGGATGTGGACAACCTTAGAATAAGTTGAGGATGAGGCAAAGGAATCAAATGCTGTTCATGTTGTGGAGCTTTGCTCTCTGAGATGTAAGCAGTCAGCTGTGCTGAGTAGTTAAAAGCTTTTCTGTGTTAGAGTGAAGATAGGCTCCCTGAGTCTTTACTGTGCCCCACACAATGGTACATGCCGTGCTGAGAGTCATTGGTTCTGTTTTGTTGGGGTGTTTTTTGTTTTTTGTTTTTTGAGACTAAGGAAGGCCTTGCATTTGTAATCCTGCTTCTGTCTCCCAAGGGCTGGGATCACAGGTGTGCTCACTACACACAGTTTATGTGGTCTTAGGGATGGAACCCAGGGCTTTTATATGCTGGATAAACATTGTACTACCCAAGCCACAGCTATGGCCTCAGCTGGCTCTCTAGTGTGTAAGGAGCCATGGTCCTGTCTGGGCTCTGACACTAGTGTTTTCATGTTGTGCCTTGGGGACTCTAGGGTTCCGGTGCTTGTGTCACAGGCTCTTGGAGAGCTTGAGTCATTCCCTGCAAGAGACAGCAAAAGGACTTGAAAAGAACTGTACAAGAGAATGAAAGCAAGAAGTGTCAGGCTTGGGACTTATTTTTCTCTTATATCTTATTCTTTCGGAGGAAGTTTTCAGATTCTCCCAGTGTCAATTGTTTTGTTTTATTCTCTTTTTTTGTTTTGTTTTTTTGGGTGTTGTTTCAATGCTGATAAGCTGCTGTGTCACTCCCCAGGTTCTTGGCTTCAATACCTTCTCATACACTGAAGCACGACCATGTTAGGAAGTTCTTCAGTACTTCATCTCCCTCCCAACAGCTCCAAAGTCCAAGTAAGTTTGTGAAATGGTTAAAAAATAAATAAAGTTACATTATTATTGTCTATACGTTTCTGTGATCCTTTTCTTCTACTTTATAGGTCCTGGCAACCCCTCCCTTCCTAAAGTGGGTACCATGCTGGGTGTGTCTGGAAGGTTAGTTGCCCTTGTTAGCCACTGTGGTCAGCAGCACTTCCTGTGTGTGAGCAGTTGCTCTTGGAGCTGCTTGACCTACAGCTTGGATAATGCCAGGAGAGGGGTTGGGTGGAAGGAATCCAGTTTATGGTTTTCTCATTACCGGGTAGCTTGTTTTAACTTGTGATTTACGAGTACCATTTTGTTCCTTCCAAGTGACAGAACCAGGTAGCTCAGTTGAATCTCTGGTGCACACAGACACACACAGCACACAGGCACAGGAGTGTCCCTGTGGGCACTGTGCTGTGAGGAGGGACATTATGGTGGTGGTCGTAGCACAAGACCCCAGGTATGCTGTGAGCTGAGCATCAGGTGCCAGTAAGGCATACCTCTAACCTCCTGGTGTGTCACTCACTGTGCCCTGTCCTGCAGGCCTGTGTGTGGCGTGGCTGGCATCCCATCCTCGCAGAGCAGCACCCAGCACCACCTGCAGCACTCAGCCAGCACATCTGCCTCTCTGCCCCACTGCTCCCACACAGGGGGCGCAGGCTCAGCGCTGGCATACCGGGCCCAAGTGGACAACTCACCTACCATCCTGATGCCCTCCAGTCTGCAGGCTCCTCAGCCCCAGGAGCAGAATGGGATTTTAGACTGGCTTAGGAAGCTGCGCTTGCACAAGTACTACCCTGTCTTTAAACAGCTCACCATGGAGAAGGTATGTTGGCTACTCAGAGGGTCACACATTCCTAAAGGGGTCAAGTAAGGCTTTTAGACACCATAACATGGAAGAGATTGGGTGGTGACCACATGGCCTGGTGTTAGAGGGGACCAGAATTTCACCCCCAGCCTAAATCCAGAACAGCTTTTCTAAATGTTTCAAGTCTAGACAAACCAGGGACTCTGTGACTTGAAATGGCTCCATCCCTCAAGGTGCGATAGGTCAAAGCTCATTCACCATTTGCATCTCTTCAAAGCAGCTCCAATACAGCTCTTGTCTCAGTGTGGCTGACTTACAGGGACACAGGCAAATGGGGCTCAGACAACAAAGGTTGCATTTAGTGGTCAGACCTGAGGTCATGGAAGAAAGCTGGCCTGCTCAGAGAGCCATATTTTAGTGGACAGTTTCGACTAGGGATGCTTGTTGGCATTTTCTAAGCCTCAATGCCACACTGATTAAGCCAAAAGATTCCTGCACAAGGTGTTTGAAGTCTCACTCCCCCTGCTGGACAGGATGACTCTTAACAGCTTCGCCCATCTAAAACTCCACTTGTTAAACCTGGAGATGAAGCTTTGTAAGACAGTGGGAAGTGTAGCAATGTGCTTGCATTCCTGCTGCTCAGGATCTGTAGATAAGGACGAGAGATTTTTTTCCTACCATTTGTCATAATCAGTTTGAATTGTGTACTCAGAGTCCCACAGCTGGCTATAATGTGGTAAGCTAGATGTATGGCCAGTTGTCCTGGAGTGTCAGGCCTGTGAGTTCACCATTTCATCTGGATAGTGCTTTCTTTCTAGATTTTTTCGGCCTCACCAAATTGCTGAAGGTGATTTGCTGGAAAAAAAACCTTCCAGGTCTTAAGCCAAGTAACTGTACTTTGTTTTGGCATGCAGAGGCTGGTAGACACCAAGACCTTCTCTAGAGGGCAGGGACAACCTTCAGCTGTAAATGTCTAGTGGTTAGAACTGCATCCCTGCCTAGCGACTGGGCTGCAGGGTGCCTTGTGAGGTGCAGAGAGAGGCCACAGCTCCTGAGAGCTGTGGGAACCGGTGTCATGTCCTCAGGCTTTTGTTTGCCATCCCTTTACTCTGTTACTCTCTCAGAGCCCATCAGTTTCCGAATCCTTGTGGTTATCTCAGTAACTGTCTTGTTTCTTCTATGTAAGTTTCTGAGCCTTACTGAAGAAGATCTGAATAAGTTTGAGTCCCTCACCATGGGAGCAAAGAAGAAGCTCAAGACTCAGTTGGAGCTAGAGAAGTAAGCATGAGATCATTTGATGTATGCTGGGGGCAGGAGTTGCATGCCTTTAATCCCAGCACCCAGGAGGCAGATCTCTTGTTTGAGGACAGCCTGGGCTATACTGAGAAATCCTGTCTCGAAAAAACAAAAAAGAGAAGGAAGGGAGAGATGGAGGGAGGGAGGGAGGAAGGAAGGAACCCTCTGGTGTGCGCTTTGCAGGGTGTGGCCACAGTGCACTCTAGTACTTAAGCTGGAGCTTGGGGTGTTGAGTTTGAGGTAGCTTGGGCTACATAGTAGTAAGACTATGTCTCAAAACACCAAATCAACATGGAACAAACTGTTCATTTTAATTTCTCATGTGCCAAGCAGTGTTAGAACCTGCAGGTTTTTAAAATGCCAATGTCCTGGTTACTTAATTTCTTACCCAGTTCTCAGGTGACATTCAGCATCACAAGTGTAGCTTTGGCCTCTGGACCTGACTGGGAGACTCACAGTGTTTGCCATTCACAGGGAGAAGTCTGAGAGACGGTGCCTCAACTCCTCAGCCCCATCCCTGGTCACCAGCAGTGGAGTGGCTCGAGTCACCCCCACTAGCCACGTGGGGCCTGTGCAGCCTGGGCGTAGCAGCCACGCTTCAGGTATGTGAGGCCTTGTGGTTCAGATGTGTGGCATGTATATAGGTGTGGTATGGTGAAGTTTTGACTTTAGAAGAATTTAGACTTTCTATCACTCTTTTATATTTACAGGTTTTAAAAGATAATTTTTGACTCAGTAGTGTCTAGGTATAGGCAAGTAATTGTACAGATGGTCTTGGGCGCCAGACACTAGTGCCTGGCCTAAGGTTATTTGGGCAGGAATGTTAGATCCTGAATTGTTATGCTGTAGGCATATGAATATGAGAGGCTGTCTGCCACACAGGTGCCCGTCATGCATGAGCTGGAGCCATCCTGCAGGAGGCACTGAGCTCTACTCTGTTCATCATCAAGATGAGTAGTGCAGTGCAGACTGGGAAGGAACAGTGTGCACTGGACAGTGCCATGGGCATGGGGAGAGCAGGGCATCCCACACTGACTGGCCCTCCACCTTGAGTGTGCTAGCCTGAGTCACAAGTACCCTTTTGGGGCTGGACAGATGGCTTAGTGGTTAAGAGCACTGGCTGCTCTTCCAGGGAACCTGGGTCAATTCCCAGCACCCATATGGCAGCTTACAACTGCCTGTAACTCCAGTTCCAGGGGATCCAGTACCCTTGCACAAACATAAATGCAGGAAAAACAAATGCATATGAAACAAAAATAAATTAAAAAAAAAAAGAAGAACCCCCTTTGATGTGTCACCTGACAATATGAGCTTGAGTGCTTGGTTCAGTTTTCAAGATTCTTGGAGTTTGGTCTGACTTTGGCTGGGACCCTGCTTCCTAGTGTCCATAGCAGGATTCTTCTGCTTATGGGCAAGTGCCTCACAACTACTGACCTCTACCTTCCTTCTCCACAGAACTGCGGGTGGAGGTGGAGCCACCGGCTCACCAGCTGCCCCGAGAAGGCAGCTCCTCTGAGTATTCCAGTTCCTCCTCTAGCCCCATGGGTGTGCAGGTTCGAGAGGAGAGCTCAGACAGTGCTGAGGAGAGCGATAGACGTAAGATCCCTGTGCTGTGACTGTGGCTGCCCCACCCACTGAGCTTGCAGTTACACTGCTAACAGTTTTCCCTGTCCTCAGGTGTGGACATCCATGTTGAAGGGACTGAGAAGGAGAAGCCCGTGATGCTCCTGGCTCACTTCCCATCCAGCTCTGCAAGACCCACAGCCCAGGTTCTGCCTGTGCAGAACGAAACCGGCACCAGCCCTGCTGCTCACCACCCTCTTCCCCCACAGCTCATGCCTGCAGCCTCACACCTGGCACCTGTCCGCATGCTGAACTCAGTGCACAAGTCGGACCGAGGCAGCACAGATGCAAAGCTGCTTTCTTCGTCCGTCCACTCCCTTCTGTCTCTGGAGGAAAGGAACAAGGGGCCTGGTTCTAGAAGTGGCACAAAGGTGGACAAGAGCTTTGGCGGGGCTGTGCTGGACACACTGCCCTCAGCAGCGCCCCACCCGCCAGTGCAGGGCCTCTCAGGCCTTGTAGATAACAACTCTGTGTCACCTACTGTCTCCTTTGGTCCCCGAGCCAAAGTTGTGCATGCAGCCACACTGGACAGGGTGCTGAAGACAGCACAGCAGCCAGCCTTGACTGTAGAGACCAGCTCAGCCGCCACAGGGACACCAAGCACTGTCCTGCATGTGGCCCGGCCACCCATCAAGCTGCTGCTGTCTTCCTCTGTTCCCGCTGATGCTGCCATCTCTGGGCAGACTTCTTGTCCCAACAACGGGCAGATCAGCGTGCCCCCTGCAATAATGAACCCCCGGACTGCTCTGTACACAGCCAACACCAAAGTTGCCTTCTCTGCAGTGAGCAGTGTGCCTGTGGGCCCACTGCAGGGCAGCTTCTGCGCCAATAGCAACACTGCCTCCCCCAGCAGCCACCCCTCCACTTCTTTTGCAAGCATGGCCACTCTGCCCAGTTGCCCAGCTCCCAGCTCCAGCCCTGCCCTCTCTTCTGTCCCAGAAAGCAGCTTCTACAGTGGCGGTGCTGGCAGCAGCTCCCCAGGAAACATTCCTGCCTCAAGTCAGAGCCACCACCATCACCACCACCATCAGCAGCCCCCCGCACCCCCCCAGCCTGCGCCACCCCCACCTGGCTGCATTGTCTGCACATCCTGTGGGTGCAGTGGCAGCTGTGGCTCCAACGGCCTGACGGTCAGCTATGCCAACTACTTCCAGCACCCGTTCTCGGGGCCGTCCATGTTCACCTTCCCTTTCCTGCCCTTCAGTCCCATGTGCGGCAATGGCTATGTCAGTACCCAGCAGTATGGTGGTGGCTCTGCCTTCCCTGTGGTACACACACCCTACAATGGCAGTGTGACTCCAGACCCCGTCCTAGGTGGGCAGTCCACGTTTGCAGTACCACCTATGCAGAACTTCATGGCTGGGACAGCAGGGGTGTACCAAGCCCAAGGCCTGGTGGGCAGCACCAATGGCTCCAGTCACAAAAAGAGTGGGAATCTGTCCTGTTACAATTGTGGGGCCACTGGCCACCGTGCCCAGGACTGCAAGCAACCGTCCATGGACTTCAACCGGCAAGGTAAACACACCAGGAGGTGCCTCCTCCTCCTTGCTCTGTTGCTTGTGGCTCCTGGGAGAAGTGCCCATGGCTGCTTGGCTTTTTGAAAACAGTAAACTTGGTTTTTTTAAAAGTGGTTTTTATTTACCCAGGTTTTATTTATTTTTTAAAGATTCATTTATTTATTGTATGTACATGAGTACACTGTGTAGCTGTCTTCAGACACACCAGAAAAGGCTATCAGATCCCATTACAGATGGTTATAAGCCACTGTGTGGTGGCTGGGAATTGAACACAGGACCTCCAGAAGAGCAGTCAGTGCTCTTAACCACTGAGCCATCTCTCCAGCCCTAGTAAACTTATTTTTAAAGGCAACTTATTTAAAGAAACCCAGGTTAAGTTTCTGTACCCATGTTGGGCTGTTCACAACTGCCTGTGATTTTAGATCTAAGGAATCCACTACCCTCTCCTGGCCCTCTAGTCATTTGCGCACCCACCCCCACCCCCACCCCACTACCCACCACTCCCCCACCAACTTTAAAACAAGAACCTCAGATCCTCTTTACCTAAACAAAACGGTACAGCCAGTGGTTGCTGCCACCTCCTGGAAGATTTGTAATACTTAAGGATTGAGCTGTGAGTTAAGGAATCCGTAGCCGGCATAGCCCCCTCTGCTGGCCTGTCCGTTCAGTGTGGCTGTGTGCCTGTGTCAGGCTATGTCCTGCTGGCTGGCTGCTGCTTCCTTCCCATTGTTTACTTCCTGTAGTTTGTGTTATCAAATTGAAATGTCTACTATATTATGTGAGGTTTATTCTTTTGTTTTATTGTCTGGTCTCAGTCACTAGAATGCTGAGATGATTAACACATGTCACCAGGTTCACTCCTGCTATTTGTTTTGGGAAAATTACAGTATGGTTAGGAAAATTGGTCCCACTTTGCCCAGTTCTGGGTTCCCAGCACCTCCATCTCTGGTTTTGCAGTTTCCTATTGATCCTCACCACCTGTAGAGCTTTGAAGCTCAGTCAATACCTGTGGCCCGAGAAATGAAGTAGTGGTGCTGGTTGCTGCATCCCTTCCCAGTCCTGGCCTGCATCTGCTCAATGCAGGCCTTCCCTGCCCATGTATGAGGCCTGTGTCCAGAGAAAGATCCAAGGCACTGAGAGATGGGCACTGGTGCTCTTTTGGTCACTTCCCCCAGAAGGTCTTGTATCCATGGCGTGTGGCTGTGCATGGGCGTGGTCAGCTCAGAGCAGGTGGGCAGTGTGTGCACTTCTGTAACTGACTCAGGCTTCACCCTCTTCTCTCTCTCTTTCTCCCTCTCTCTTTCTCTCTCTCTCTCTCCAGGAACTTTTAGGTTGAAATACGCCCCTCCAGCAGAAAGTCTGGACTCCACGGACTGATCCTTTTTTTTTTTTTTTGGCAACAGAACATTTTATTAAGCCATGAAAAATCACATAGAGAACTGAAGTCAAGTTGCTGTGGAGCCATGGAGACCTAAGGAAAACCACATAGAGAGCTGAAGTCGAGTTGCTGTGGAGCTTAATATTTTTAACCCAAAGGTGCTTTACTTCACTATACTGGATAGAGAATCTAGCGTACAAGTACGTCAAACTCGATTTCATTGCCAAATTCCTAGTTTTGGAGCTTGATCCAAGGATTGCCTAGTGGCCATCGCTATGGCAGTAACGTGGCCATCATACCATTGCTGCAGCGTGAAGACCTGTCTCCTGAAGACCGATGGTCCTTCTAGGCTCACATGTAATTCCAGGGCAGCTATGCACGACCTGAGTCAAGACTGCAGGTCAGAGTTCTCTCGAGTTCCCCAGTCAGATCCAGGACCCCTTTTTGGGCTAGAAAGCGCCAGCTGGATTTTGCTGTTTCCGAAAGTGGGAGCCTCCTGTCTGGCTTCTTGAGGATTGCACTACCTGACAAAGGCAGACTCTGCTGGGACCTGACAACGTAGGGGACTCCACTGGTGGGCATTGGAGTTGGCACCAGCAGGCTGCTCTGCCACGAACACCCCGAAATTGATCGCAAGGTGTTCTGTAGACACTTGGAGCAGTTCCAGGTTTTTAATATTTTTTCTGTAAACAAATTTACACTATATTAGTAAATAAGACATAGCTCACTCTTGACAACTTCATTTCTAAGGGTCCAAGTCCCAGGGAATCCAGTTTCCAACAGAGGCTTGAGACCACCCCTCCTGTTGGAGGCTTTGAGCCTGCTCTCTCCAAACAAGAACCAACTTTTGAGGACTCGGGGATGACTCGGCTTTGTGAGTTGGCTGTGATGCACCTCGTTCTTCAGGAAGCTGGCAAGCTGTTGTGTCTCAAATGGCTTCCCCAGGACCCCAGCCCAGAGCTCACTGCTGATGGACTCACACTTGACACAGACATCCAGCAGTGATACAGTCCTGTGATTCATGAACAAAAGACTGGAAACTGTTGGCTTCCTTTGTATTAGGCTGTGTGTTGTTAATTCCGTTAAAATTGCCTGGAAAACTTCAGTAGAGAGATGCAAGACTCCTCGAAACCGCTCACCAGTTGCTCACCAGTTACAGTCCAGACCAGGGGTGGGGGAGGGTCCTCACTCAACATGGTGTGAACATTTCAACCCACCACAGCGGAGGCATAAGGGACTTAGACCTCCGAGGTTAAAGGGAATTTTTATGCTCAAATAACATTATTTATAATGCTAAAGCCTTCGGTATTAAAAAAAAAATCGATGGTAAGATCTTGCCAAGGATTTTCCAGCTTCCTGTTTATGGAGAAGAATCACAGTCCTTAAACCATTCTTCAGATGGGACAATCACCCTCATACAGAATTAGTGTAAATCACAAAACACCTAGAACTGGAGGCGTTGTGATATAAGGCGTCATATTCTAAGATGGGCTTTCTGTCTGTGGAGACCCACGGAAGGCTTGAGTGTTGTGGATTCTATGCAATGCAGGATCGCTAGACCGCTGTTCTGTCCATGGCACACAATATCACATCTGTTCTGAGGTGATGGTGATGAGGCATTAGGGGATGCTCTGTTGATCTCTCACTCAGAAACACTACAAATGTCAATACAAGAACTGACACAACTTTGCCTTAAAGAGCACCAGACTGGGATTGGCCGTATTGTGTTAATAAGGAAGACTTAGAGTGTTCACTGATGTTTACGATTTTAATATTTCTGAAGGCCGTCACAGTGGCCTGGGTATGTGCTGAAAGCCAAACTTTTAAATTTTTTGGTTTTTTTTAAACAAAGAAATATTTTAAATAAATCCTATTTCAACACAGAAGTTGTTGAAAACTGTCTCATAGCAAAAGAAAAAAATCATATTTAAGTTTTCTGTTTTGTGGTCAGTATAGGGAATGGAAGTGTCTTATAGCCGTTGACCTGAAAGCACTCTGCTGTGGCAATGTCACTGTTACCTTGTGGCATTCAGCCGAGGGGAGCGAGCTCCAGACCATCTCAGCTGTCCACGCAGCACAAGTCTGTGTCTGGAAGCCGCCGGCTGCCTTTGGAGGAGCTGTGTGGTGTGGCATTTCTGTGGAGCCAACTGACCAGCAAGATGAAAGGAGAACTCGCAGCCTGGAAGCATAGGTGGATGTTTGCAGGTGGGGTTCGCCCCCAGAGCGTGGAGTCAGCCTGGCCAGCAGGCACTTCCTCAGCAGACTTCATTGTTACACCCCTGACAGACTAGCCCTTTCCCGTCATTTCTCTAAAACTGCTCAGTCAGATGGCAGTGGTGCCCAGGTGGGACAGCCCAGGACTCCATCGTCAGAGTCTAATCCTGTGTTAACATCTCAGGGTACAGAGGGGGATATTCAGATAGGAAGGAGGGCACAATGTTGGAACAGCTATGTGACCTTTTTGTTGTTACTGTAGCAAATACTCCGTTTTCTACTTTCCTTTCTAATTTTTATTTCATGGTCAATAGTGAAAATTGGAAAGTGTTTTAATGCTAAAAACTCCTAACTGCTGAAGGGCACCGAGGGATGGGATCCAGCGCTCACAGTAGAGACAGTTGTTCTTGAGCGTATGGTTGAGTATCAGGATACCAGTGGCACGATCATGTCCAAAGATGGCAGCAGCTGGCCTACGAATACAGTACTCAGCAGTTTCTGTGTGGAACTCATTAGGCTTCCAGTCGTTTCTGCAGGTCAGCCTGGCTTGTACCACACGCCATGTACCACGTGTGCCATGACAGCCCTGTGGGGACAGCCCAATGAGAATTGGGTCTCACCCTCCTCACTCCGGACCCTGCCATTTGGTTTGATGTGCTAGTTTTACATCCAGCTAATGGGTGACATTACTTGCCGAAGTCTTAAAAGGTTGCAGGGTCTTGGGCTATCTGTTCAAACTCACCCCCAAGGACAATCTTGGGGAACTTTAACAAGGACAGCCATCCTTTCCAAAATGCAGGTGACTCCTATAGAGCAAATCAGGTGGCCTAAGAAACCAGTCCAGGGATTGCTGACCCTTCCCAGGGTTTCACTAAAAAATGTAGGCACCTATAGTCAACACTTGGCAATATTTCAGAAACTATATACTGTACCCGCAGGCCCAGGGCCAGGGCACTGCTCTGCCACAAGGGGGCAGTGACCCAGCTGTCAGCACAGATCAGTTCTCATGCACACAGGTGTTGGTACCAAGACTGAAACCTTCATAGAATTGGGCATATTTTCTTTTTAGGAATGAAGGACAATTCTCCCATTTTTGAGCCATTCTTTTGTCAATTCTACAAAATTGCATGTAACTTTATAAATATTTTTAAAAGATATAGTTTTGTAAATATTTAATATTCTGCTAATTTGATTTTGAATTGTAAATGTCAAGTATTCTGTTTTTGGGGTTTTTATGTTTTATTATACTTTGTTAAAAAGGAAAAATTGTACATTTTTAGACTGTTTTTATGAGTAAATTTAATGTACGGAAAATAAAAATTAAAAAAAACTCAACGTGTTCAGCATTCTCAGATCTTTTGTCATTCGTTGCTATCTGTCAAGGTTCCCAGCTTTAAACATTGTTGCACAGAGCTCTAGGCCATGGCCTGCCCTGCCTTTCCAGGAAGGGGACCCGCTAACAGCACTTCAGAGACTGACTTGAGTAGCCACTGAGCGCTGCTGAGGCAGTGCTGGACCTGAAAGACACCCACCACCCAGAGCAGGGAACTCTGCAGCAGCTCTGCAGCGCCTGTTGTCTGCTCTAAGCTGAAGTTGATTGCAATGTGCTCCAAGTGCCAGCATCTGTCCACATGAGTAAATCCCACAGCACCAGTGTGCACCTAACAGTTGGCAGGTCAGTCAGCTATCCAGAGAATTTAAAAGCAGGAGCTGGTGGCAATGTGTTGACCAAGGAACAGAGGTTACCTCCCCCTCCTCCACTCCCTAGCAAGAACAGCCCAAGCCCGGCACTTGGGAGGCAGAGGCAGGCGGATTTCTGAGTTCGAGGCCAGCCTGGTCTACAGAGTGAGGTCCAGGACAGCCAGGGCTACAGAGAGACCCAGTCTCGAAAAACCGGAAAAAAAAAAAAAACAGCCCAGGCATACTGCAGATCCCAGTTCCCACGCTGACACCATGAGACTGCAGTCAGGACAGGTTCAGTTGTGCCTTTATTAGTGCATCAGAGTGTACAGGTGTCCTATAATGGAGGCCGCCCCTGAGCAGCATTTTTAAAGCAGTATTACAGGAATCCTTACTGATCGCACCATAGTTATAAAAACCAGGGACATGACCTACAGTACACAACCTACACAAGACGAGCAGTGAGAATTTACAGTGTAAAATAACATTGAGGGTTAGCAAAGACGGCTGCATGCAGGGAGGGTGGGGTGTTTGTGGGGAGCTAGGCTGGGAGGTGGCTATGTTGGCTTCCATCCATGACAGCAGGCAGCTCTCACCGAGATTCTCAGACCATGAGTGACTGACCAGGGATGGTCTGAGTGTCACAGTGGGCCACATGCAGGTAGCAGGAAGCAGAGGCTTGCTTTAGTTGGAAGTGGCCATGTCTGTCAAGAGCATGTCTCCTGTTGCTGTTGTCTTCACAGCTGACATGTATATACTGACATGAAATGGGGAAATCCCAACAGCTGTCAGACTCGCCCTTCCAGAGACAGTTACACACTAACAAATAGCTGTGAGCCAAGTCCAGAGTGAGTGCATTTGTACTTCCAGTCTACCATTTGACAACTGTATCCTAAGGCCAGCATTGCACACCTGCTTGCTCTCTCCCTGAAGCAGGCAAGGACCAAACAAAATCCAAACCAGGAGAAAAACACTTTGCAGTCTCTTAAGAAGCTGGACCAAGCATCCCCTGGACAAGGTTAGAACTGGCCTCTGAGCAGTGGTGCCTGTGCTAACATCTAGACAGCAGCGAGTGAGCGTCCCTGCACTGCCGAGGGTGAAATGGTGTGGCTGGGAGTCAGGACCAGGACCTGGACCCGGCTTAGAACTATATCCTACACACCTGAACTGTTTTGGGCAAAGCCAGAGCCCTCTGGGGACCTCTGCTAGGCAACCTGGGCCGAGGGACTGTTTAGAGGGACTTCTCTCCTGAGTGGAAGCCCTTTTAGAGAAGGCAGCAGGTCCCTGGAAGAGACTGCCCCTGACACTGTTCTTCTATTTTAAGTCCCTACTAGGGAGAAAAATGTCAAAATAACTTGGTCTTTTTATTGGCAACTTAGGATGCAAAGTACTTTATTTTTAAACTTCTAAAGTTTGAACACAAGATAGCCTAGTTTAGATGAGTTTCCAAGCTGAATGCATTTGCATGGAGCTCAGTTTCTGACTGATAAACAGTTCCTAATACCCTATGTGGGTGCCTATGTTCTGACCTGTGGGTGGTGAGCTGACCAGCGTCAGCTGGTAACGTCCCTTTTTGCCTTGGTAAGGGTTTAACAACCATTAGGCATTGTTGTAGCCTTACACAGCCAGTGCTGTTCCGAACGTCTCCTGGGAGGCATAAACCATGTACAGGAAGCCGTCTTCATCTCTCTCACTCTCGTACACTTCAGAGATGGGTGTGGACACACTCACCATGCTGTGCCCATTCACCAGGAGGAAGAAGGCTTGGTTAGCATTGAGCTGCAAGCGTCGTCTGTAGAGAGAGAAGAGCGGGAAAACTCACTGAGGTCTGCATAATGTGTACAGAACTTAGGTCCCCCCCAAAGTCCACTGATCATCAAAACCAAGCATGCCCACAGCCCACAGTGATGGCTGGGATCAGGGACTGATATCCACATGGTCAATGTTCACAATCTACATCTGACCACAGCCTTCCAGTTGCTGCGGCAGTGACTTCACATCCTCTTAAAACTCCCGTTGTGCAGTGTTCCTGACAGTTTACTAGGAGGGCTCAGACTGGGCCCAGCAGCAATCCACCATGCCTAGCAAACTTTACAGAGTCATTGTCCAGTAGGTATGTCAACCCTTTGGTCCCTCGGGTATGAGGTCTTTATGCTAGAGCACATTCACAGCTGACCTGAGATCAGACTGGATATGCCTGACTAACAAGGACATGAAAGTAGCAGGAGGGACTGGCTGGCACTGAGATGGTTAAAGGAGAAGTATCACTCAAAGAAACGGAAAGAAGAGGCCAGATACCTAATTATCTTGATGAGCTCGCTCATGTTCACGTGATCAGGTACAAGGAACTTGGTCTTGTCCAGGACGGGCAGCTGCTTCTCACCCTTGTATCGCTCTATAATCACCTGCAGAGAGAGTCTACTCAGCAGCGCACACACCGCTCTCCACACTGAGCCCCTCATGTCATGCAGTTGCCTTCCTTTGCTTGCCTATAACACTCCTGTAACCAGTGCTTGTTCACAGCTCTGCCACTGTCCTTGTGACAGGCCACCAGGCACCTCTCTGTTGTCTGAACTGTGATAGGAGGATTAAAGATGCATGCCATACCCAGCTACTGTTTCATACTGTAGCCCACGATGTCCTTAACTCGGGGCTCTCTACCTGAATCAGCCTCCTATGCTAGAATTATAAACATGAGCCTCATACCCAGCAATATATTCAGCCCAAGTTTTATGGACCAGATGGTTGTGAGCTGCCATGTGGGTGCTGGGAATCAAACCTAGGTCCTCTGTGAGAGTAACAAGTGCTCTAAGCCACTGAGCCCTCGCTCTAGCCCACAAAACAATTTTTAAGAAATGTTAAAAGCAGCCTGGGGGCTGGAGAGATGGCTCAGTAGACTGCTCTTTCAGAGGTCCTGAGTTCAATTTCCAGCAACCACATGGTGACTCACAACCATCTGTAATGGGATCTGATGTCCTCTTCTGGTGTGTCTAAAGACAGCTACAATGTACTTACATATAATAAATAAATCTTCAAAAACCCTACACCAATAAACAAATCTTAATCAAAATAAATGTTAAGTTAGGTATGGATGTAAGGGCACATATCTCTAATCCCAGTATCTGGAGGCTCAGAAAGTGAAATGCCTTGAATTCAAGACTAACCTGGATGAGACCAGCCTCAAAATCTAACCAAAACAAAATGCTGCTACAAGTCTGGGCATTAACGGGCCTGAGAACATCAGTACACCATGGTTTCCAGGTGCCCACTCACAGCATGGCAGAAGAGGGACACTCCCACTTCCAAAGGGAAAGGGCTTGCCTCCACATGTGGGTCCTTGAACGGCTTGAAAAGGACTAGATGGCTCAGTGGGTAAGAGCACTGACTACTCTTCCAGAGGCCCTGAGTTCAATTCCCAGCAACCACACATACATGGTGGCTCACAACCATCCGTAATGAGATCTGATGCCCTCCTCTGGTGTGTCTGAAGACAGCAACAATGTACTTACATACATAAAATAAATTTTAAAAAAGTGGGGAAGCGGGGGCAGTCTAAAGCTGCCATCCCCATTCCTGGCAAGACTGAAAGCAGCATCTTGTAGGCTGCTTGGAAGCACCCACAGGGAATGCCAGCTATGGGTGCCACACACCTGGGGTTGAGGCAAGACTCTACGAGGAGAGTGGAGCAAAGCAGAGCAGGAGTATAGGTAGTTCAAGGTACTCTTGCAGAACGCCAGAGCATGGGGACAATAGAGGGCTATCCCTGTCACCTTTCCTTGCTCACTGTCCTGAGACAGGCTGTGAGCAGGTTCTAATCCCATGTTGGGAAGCCCCACAGTGACACGTCATCCACTCCCTAACTTCTGCTTTATTCTTTAGTAGAAGTCAGATTGGCTGGTCTAAAATAGGTCTCTGTCCACAAGGTTTGCAGCCTAGAAGGACTGGGAGCCACCACTATGGCTATCCTGTTTTCAACGAGCCCGGCTCTCTCAATTGCTTGGAGTCATGAGCTGAAGATTGCAGCTGAGTCTCTGCAAAGATCCCCTAGCTACTGTAGGAGCCACTGGCTGTGCTGAGACCACAGCTCATAGGAAGCCGTGTGCAAATCCTGGCAGGCTCAGGCAGCTGCGCTTCCTACAAGTAGGCTGGGCAAACACTCCAAAAGGAAGGACTGTTTCAGTCCAGGAAAAACTACTCCCAGGACCTGGCAGGAAGCACACTCCCAGGAAGCCCCACCCCCAGGTGAGGACTGACTTGGAAATGTCCAGCCAGTTCAGAACAGCCCCCACCCCATCCCCACCCCTGCAGCAAGAGAATCAGCCCCTTCCCTTAACAATACTCCTTGGCTATGGAGGAAACTACTGCACAGGGACATGCATGCGGGACACAATTCTACTGTGAAAGAGGCCCAACACCAGAATCGCTCCCAGGATGTGGGGACGGGCTGGAGAATAGCCATTTTAAGCAGTGCCCTGTCCATGTCTGACTCTGCATGCAGCTCTGTGTAAAGTCTAGAACCATGGCACATGATATCCAGGGTGCTGAAGGCCAGCTCAGTCCTTTCGTTCTCTCCTATAAAGCAGTCATGCCACCACTGACTTTCACAAGAGCCATCCTTGTTTCCTTAGTGATGGCTGGGGTACAGTTCAGTTGAAAGCTCGGGCCCCAGGTTCAATCCCTGGCACCAGAGAAAAATCAAAACAGTCTGGGCCACCTGCCCCTTTCTCCTTTGAAATGCTCAAGAGCAGCAAGGAGGCATGTGGTTAGTGGGCTCACAAAGCCTGAGTTCAAGGGCTCCTTGGGGCTCTAATGGGGTTAGGGGTCCCCTCTTGCCCAGAAGCATCATAGCTGTAGGAGGACCTACTGGGATCTTGGTGGGGTGCTGCTCCCGGATGAGCCGGACATCTTCCACTCTTTGTTCTGCAAGAAAGAGACACAATGACATCAGGGGCCATGCTGCCAGGGTCTGCTGGGACTGTCTGTGTTGACGCAGTTAGTGGAGCCTACCAACATGGTCCAGGGGGTAAGCCCCCATTGCAAGGGGCTACAAACCCAGATGGACAGCCACAGAGAACAGGGTACCTGTGTAACCTGGGGAGGGTAGGTGTCTCGCCATCTCTTCCCTGATGACTTCTATCATCACTGTTAAGTTTTGTTAATTTTTCAACCCTGGTAAACCAAGTACTAACTAATGCCGTTTTTGCTGAGTACTTCCAGCTAAGGAAAGGAAGGCTTTATTTTCTGAGATGGCTGATGTATCCCAGGCTGGCCCTCTTGTCTGAGTCTTCCGAGTACTGAAATTATAGCTGTGCACCTGGGTTAGTGTGAAACACTCTCTCAACCCCCCCCCCAGTCAAACAAACAAACAAACAAACAGACAAAAACAAACATAAAGTCTATTGCTGAATACTTATGAGAATATCTCCTTTCCATTGCTTGCCTGTTGTGATAGGCTCTCCTGTACCACAGCTTGGCCTGGAACTCATGTAGCTAAGAATGACCTTGAACTCCTCACGTGTGCTGGGAGGTCTTTGGCCAGTCTTATCTTCATTTTCAACACTGTACCAAGCTTTCTGCACTGCAGGGTGCAAGTAGCTGGCCATGCTACTGGAGATGGCCTTGCCCTGCTCCTTTCTCTATTCTGAATCACTGGCTGACCTCTCCGTACCATTTCTCCATCACGCCACAGATGGGATGGGGCCATCTATACACACGGCTTCCTGCCACTTCCCTGAAGAGCCCTCCATGGTATGCCTGCTGGCTACTCCAGGGTTTAGTCACTGCACTGAGTTCATTCTAACAAATAAACAGCCACACACCTGGCACATTTTACACTTCGGAGGAGCTTCAGAGATGGCTCAGTAGTTCAGAGCAGCTTCTCTCCAAGAGGACACAGGCTCAGCTCCCACCACCCACAGCAGTGACAGGCTCACAGTCATGTTAACTCCCTTTTGTGGCATCCACGGACACAAGGCATGCACATCGTGCAAACATATGTAGGCAAAAGACCCATACAGATAAAATAAACATATTAAAAGGCTAAATGCACAGCACCTAAAACCCAGCTTGGCAAGCTCTAGGCCAACTTGAGCTATAGAATAAGACTTGCCAGGCACATGCCAGTATTTAATCCCAGCACAGCACTTGGATTCCTATCTGAGCTTGAGGCCAGCCTGATCAGGGCTGCACAGAGACACACTGGCATGCCCGGCACACCTTTAATCCCAGCACGCAGGAGGCAGACTCAAAGAACTCCCCAACTTCAAGGCCAGCCCAGCCCAGCCCAGGCCACACAACGAGATCCTGTTTAAATCAACCCTTAACCTGGCAAGTGGTGAGATGGGAGCAGGGTCAGAACTCTAAGGGAAGAAACAGTTAACACTGCTAAGAGGAGACATGCAAATCCCAGGAACCACGTGGTGGCTCACAACCATCCATAATGAGATCTGACACCTCTTCTGGTGTATCTGAAGACAGCTACAGAGTGCTTGCATATAATAAATAAATAAATCTATAAAAAAAAAAAGAGACATGTAGGGCTCGACCACAACTACAATGCCATTCTGGTTTTTTTTTCTTGTTTTTTTTTATTTTTTTTCTTTGGTTTTTTTTTTTGAGACAGGGTTTGTCTGTGTAGTCCTGGCTGTCCTGGAACTCTCTGTAGACCAGTCTGGCCTCGAACTCAGAAATCCGCCTGCCTCTGCCTCCCAAGTGCTGGGATTAAAGGCATGCGCCACCACTGCCTGGCTTACAATGCCATTCTGATTTGTCCCAAAGGGTAAGACTTTACTAAAGCAAACAAGGGCACAAACTGATGGCCTATAGGACCTGCTCTGCCCTAGCTGGCTGCAGGGCCAGGGAACTGGGAGGAGGCCTGCAAGAGCAGAGACACTGGGCTCACCAGTGGCATGGCCTTTTTAAGACAGCTTGAACTGAAGACTGGCTCTTTAACTGTAATGAGTACTCATCATGTCTCTCTGCACACACTGGGCCAAGCAATCAGAGACAACTTCAGCAACTCGTTCCACAAGAGCCCCCCCATCCAGGCTTGTACAGAAAATGACTAATGACCAAGTAAATGCCACAACGTGCCAGGGACCCGCTGAAGTGGCCCAGCGAGGTCCAAGCCTATGATCCTTTCCTTCAACCCCTGGAAACCAGGAGTCCCAAGAACAGATATGCTGAGAGCTCAAATCTAAGGATGGATGGTGTTCACTAGTGCTCTGGAAGAACAAACACCACCCTCCAGCTTAAATTCCTGAAGCCACCCAGGTGTGTTGTTTTGAGAGGGAGGGTCTCACTGTATAGACCAGGCCAGCCTGCCTCTTCCTCTCCAATGCTAGGATTAAAGGCGTGGTCCACCACACCTTTAGATTGATGGGAAGCCTGCTCTCCCCGGGGCTATTTATTTTGGCTAAGAAAACAAACTTCTCTGCAGATAACTCAGTTCCCTGGAGTTTAGGACGATTCTAGGTGGGGGTGGGGTGGGGGTGGGGTGGGGGAGAGCAAACACTGGATCACCCCAGAAAAACTCGGTGGAACTACTTGAGAAGAAATCACTTGATCAGTTCCAAACTTGGAGATTGGGCACGCCCTTCTAAGAATCTGCAAGCCTTCACAGCCTCCCGGCTGCCTCTCTCCTTCCTTACAGTACTGGGGATGATCCTACTTACTGGAAGTATAAGAATTTATTATGACAGCTAATGGGGCTCTGCCACTAGGCGGATCCTGAGCTACACTGCCCTAGGCCCCACCCAGGTGCTTTAGCTACAAAGGGTCGGTTTGGGGTGAGCCCTGAATCCATCTACTCAGTGTAAGCATCCCCTCAGTCTGGATACTGGAAACTCGAGATCTTCAATCTAAATCCCTCCAAACTCACTGGAAAAGAGCAAGACTGGTCCTGGCCTCCTCAACGAGGCCGCTCTAAACATCTGTGTGGCAAATCTCTAAACTGTCATTGCCCACCAGTTTAGGACCAATAAAGTCAAAAGCAAAGGAAAGCAGCAGCCATCAAAATGCCCGCGCTTTCTTCAGAATAGCAGGGGTAGGGAGAGAGGAAAGGCAATCTAGAGAAAAACATCGCAAGCCAGGTGGAG
The DNA here is from genome assembly GCF_008632895.1 of Mastomys coucha. NCBI lineage: Eukaryota > Metazoa > Chordata > Mammalia > Rodentia > Muridae > Mastomys > Mastomys coucha. The sequence continues at coordinate 260,047,118 of NW_022196905.1, read as the reverse complement.
CTTTGGAGATATTATCCCCGGCCACTTTGGGGACCCGCGTCCTAGCTAAAGTGCATGCCTCATTTTTCCCAGCCCACACTCCTTTCTTGAGGACTGTACCAGAATAACTTAAGATCACTACAAGCAAACAAAACAGCTGTTACCTTTCCGTTATGAAACAAAGGCCACCTCTCCCACACACACATCCCTAGACGACTGCGGGAGCAGAGGCGGCTGGGTGCTGCCCCGGGGCTCGCGGGGCGCCCGGACCTGGGGCCCACTAAGGACACAGACGATCGCCCCGTGTCTGCGGTACCCTCCGCGTTGCGGTAACCTCCGCCACTGGGATCGGGTCTCCAGTCCCGTAGGGGACGCCGAGTCCACCGGCGACCGAAGGCCAAGGCGACGCTCCACGCCCGAGCTACCCCGGGGACTGAACCGCCGGAGACCGAGACCCCCACCGGCCCCGTCGCTCCGGGCCCCGCCGCGTCCCAGCCCTGCAGCGTCCCGGTCCCGCAAGACACCATCGGCGTCCGGACCTCCATTCCTCCCGGCACCCGGATCTCCCAACCCGGGCCCGAGGCGCGTACCAAAGCTCCGGCGCTGCTTGAAGGTCTTCTCGGACGGCATGGCGCGCGAGGGTCCCAGGTCAGACGATCTGGCTCTCGCGACGATCACTTCCCTTGTGTGTCTCTCAGCCCGCAGCCGAGTCAGGTGACTCGCGGCGCTTCAGCGAGGGTGGGGCCGAGGGCGGCCTTGAGAGCCGCCATGTCAAGCGTGGCGGAAGCTCGGCGCCGCGCAAACGTGCAAGCGCCCAAGAAATGGTCCTTCGCCTGCGCTAGCTAGGTTGGGCATTCGCGGGGCGAGCGTATGTTAACTGTGTCCCTGGCTCAGGCGCTTGTGCGGTGGAGCCCTGCAGACTTCATTCCCCTTCAGTCCTTGCACGGCTCAGCTGACGTTCCAATGCCCGCTCCCTTGCCACTGTATTTGACATTCCTAGATTTACTCCCCCCACCCCCGAGGGGGGAAAAAAACCCAAAAAACTGAAAAACAAAAAAAAAAATGACTTGTGGCCGGGCGGTGGTGGCCCATGCCTTTAATCCCAGCACTTGGGAGGCAGAGGCAGGCAGATTTCTGAGTTCAAGGCCAGCCTGGTCTACAGAATGAGTTCCAGAACAGCCAGGGCTACACAGAGAAACCCTGTCTCGAAAAACAAAACAAAACAAAACAAAACAAAAACAAAACAAAACAAAACAAAAAAAAACAAGAGAGAGAGAGATAAAAAAATAAAATGTTTGATCCATGCATAAATTAAAACTGGGACAAGCTGGGTGTCGTGGCCCACACCCTTAATCCAGCACCTGGGGTAGAGAAGAAGGCAGCTCTAGCCTATTTATAAGTTCCAGGTAAGCCAGAGTTTTAGTGAGACCCTATGTAACAAGTTTCAAACAAAACAACCCCTCAAACAAACTGACAGATAGACAGACAGTCAGACAAAACTAGGGTTTGTAGAACCACGTCTCCCAGCAAGCTCTTCAGCTAGCACAGAAGGCTCTTCTGCCTTTAACAGTTCCCTATCAGATGTCAGTCAGTTTTTTCTTTTCTTTTTTTTTTTCGAGACAGTGTTTCTCTGTGTAGCCCTGGCTGTCCTGGAACTCACTCTGTAGACCAGGCTGGCCTCGAACTCAGAAATCTGCCTGCCTCTGCCTCCCAGGTGCTGGGATTAAAGGCGTGCGCCATCACTGCCCGGCCAAACTGCCCATTCTAGAGCTCAGGCAGTGGAGCTTTTAAAGTTCCCACCCCATAGATCAGTGACAACTAGAGACCGTTGCTCGTCCCCAGCGGAGGGGCCTGGTCCCATTTAGGAACGAGGAGTGCGGGAAGCCAGAACAACGGAAGCCGGGCGGTCACTTCCGGCCGCAGCGCAAAACCGAGGAGCCACACTCAACATGGAGAACCCGGGGCGCCGAGCGTGCTCAGGGCTGTAGGGCCTTGCGCACGACCTGCCCCGCCCCCACCTCTTTTTGATTGGAAGGAGCAGTCCGTCAGCTTTGTTGTCTTGGAAACTATTGGCCAGCTGTGCAGTCAATCTCCGCGTCACCTGCTCTTCAGAACAAGTAAACAAGAATTGCTCAAGATCGTCGAGGGGAGCGGAACAGCGTGTTCCCCGGGGATGGCGGCCTCCGGGCCACCCGGTCGGGGCTTCGGCGTCGTCAGGTCCATACACCCCGCGGGGCCCTTCAGGCTAGCAAGATAGCTGCTCTTCGGTTCCATCCCGGAGCCTGGTGCAGGGCCTTTCCGCACTTGTGCCACACCGCTTGTGCATCTGACTCAAGTGGGCAAACAGACGCTTTTTTTCACTATGTTTTTATTTATTCCAAAAATCTCACACTGTAGACCACGTTGGTCTCGAACTTGCCTCTCTCCTGCTACTTAAGCCTTCTGGGTGCTAGATTGCAGGCGTGATTACCATGATTACCCAAAGTCTACACTTGTTTTTTGAGACTGGATTTCAAGCACCTTGACTTCCAACTTCAGTCTAGTCAACGGTGAGCTCCTGATTCATCAGTCCCCAGCTGCCAAGTCCTGGGATTGCATCTGTCACCACACACAAAATACTAGATACTATTCTCAATAACTTCAGAGGCGCCAGGCGGTGGTGGTTCGCGCCTTTAATCCCAGCACTCGGGAGGCAGAGGCAGGCGGATTTCTGAGTTCGAGGCCAGCTTGATCTACAGAGTGAGTTCCAGGACAACCAGGACTATATGGAGAAACCCTGTCTTGAAAAACCAAAAACCAAACCAAACCAAAACAAAACAAAACTTCAGAGGCAACCCACTGAAATATGCACTGTCCTATTTTCCTATTTCCTGTCACTAACACATACATCAACGTTGCAAGCTTGGTTAGCTCTTCTGTGTAGTTTTTCTGCTTTTAGTAGGAATGCAAGGCTGCAAGAGTATCTTGGTGCAAAAGAACGCACCAATCTGGAGACTACCCGTGGCCACCGGTGGGGTCTCCTGATTCCCTGTTTGGTGGTGGGCAACTAACTGTACACACAACCTTGCATCCCTGCGTTCTAACCTTCCGATGCGCCCTTTCCTTATTTTTCCCTCTCCTTTCCTTTTGGGGTTTCCCACTTCTTCAGGGGTTCTTCTCTGCTTTTATGTCCTAGAAAACACACACGCACACACACACACACTCATTTAAATCTAGAGTCCAAATGTGAGAGAAAATACGCAGTATTCATCTATCTGATTCTGGCTTACATCACTTAATAGAATTTCCTCCAGTTCCATCATTTTTCTAGTAGACGCCATAATTTCATTAACCTTTTATAGCTAAATAGAACTCCATTGTGTACGTGTGCATTTTCTACACCCGATCCTCAGTTTCCATACTAGGGCTATTGTGAACAGAGCTATAGTGAACAGGGTGTGTGAGTGTTTCTGTGGCATGTGGACTCAGAAGTCTTCATCTAGGAGTGTCTTAGCTACAGGCAGTTCTGCTTTTAGATTTTTGAGGGAGCTGGATACTGATTTCCATAGCATCCAATTTCCATTTCCAATATCCCTGTGCAGAGTGCTACCATTTTTTTCAAATGCCCCAATTTTTATCTGAAGGTTTGTACAAAGAACTTGGTTATATGTAGAGGTATCTATGCACTAGAGATATATAAGTTTTATGTACTACTTAATCTTCACTTGTGCGCATCAAATGCTAGGCCAGAACAGAGTGTGTTTGTGCACACTCATCTGCATCCCACGCTGCCCTGGAAGCCTGAGTTGGCTTTCCCAAAACACCACTTTCAGGATTGCATCATCCTCTGTGGTCCTGGCTCCGGCTCCTGTTTCATTTTCTGCTCAGATTCTGATCTGGCCTCTCTGCCTACTCAGTCCCTGCTTCCTGGCAGGCAGGTCTTTGTTGTCCTAAATTCGGTGTGTGCCATTGCCTAGTTAATTCTTAGCAAGTACCTGACTCTTTTTTCCAGAACATTCTACCTCCTGTGTTTTTCTTCGAGCTAACTTCCCTTCTTTATATATGTATGTATTTTCTATAGTCTTTGTAATTTTTCTCCTCTCTCTCTTCCTTCCTTCCTTTCTCTCTCTCTCTCTCTCTTTCTCTCTCTCTCTTTTCTTTCTTTCTTTCTTCCTTTCTTTCTTTCTT